>NC_092860.1:77812818-78001905 GCF_032062135.1 Pyxicephalus adspersus
GACGCTAATGATAGAAGAATGTGACCTCCCAGAAGAATGCGTCAGGAAAGCTGGCAAGCGAAAGAGACCCCCACAGAAAAGTAAAGCTGACTTATCGTTAAGGACAAGATCTTCTACACGAGAGGCAAACCTTGATGATAACAAATTATTGTTAAACAGTGGGACAGAAACAGAAGATGATTCACAACCTTTAAACATGGACTGCTTAGGTCCACAGTCACCAACATTTTAATAGTCAAAGCATTCTTCTCCACTGTTCTGACTTTGTTAGTTTGGATTTAGAGATACTGCCTTTGACTTATTTTTCTAGGTCCGTTTTCAAAGCCTTTCATGCAGATACTATGGTAAAAAGTAAACTCAGCAGTGTGGTAGCCTAATAATTTTAATTGGCTCACAATGTGCATTACTAACCAATACAAAACATTCCTGCACCAATTTTTTGAAAATGCACAGATCAGTGATTGCCTGAACAAAATGACAGGAGAGAGGACACAGTTCCTTTCTGTCACTCATTTCAAAGCAGCTCATTTCAGTTCAGTATGGTCTGGTACTGGTTGGGGACCAGATTTAAATTATTTTGCTATTTTTTTTTACATTGTATAATGTTATTCTTTATTAGAACATTTGGGGCACTGCTAACAAACAAGGGGATGTTTGTGAAATTTTTTATATAAGTAGGTATTTGTCATAATTGTTTTTGTAAGAAAAGAAGATATTAATTTTTGGTGAAATAAAAGAAGTTAGATCTTTTGTCAGTCATTTTTTTTGCCACCACCTCTGTGCCTAGCAAGGTGAGTTTAAATGTGCAATAAACAGGCAGAAGCCCATGTCTAAACAATATTTTAATAACAAAAACAATAAGCATGGCGTTTCAGATAATGCAGATTTTAGGATCTTTAAGAAATGCTGGGTCCTTGTACGTGACGGGCATAAAACCTGTAAAACACAAACATCAAATGTTTTATAATGGTTCTGATGCAGTGGATATAAAGCTTATGCAAAACATAACTTAGAAACTTACCCATAGTATCTGTTCTTTTAATGGCCTTTGCAATCTCTTTTTGTTTTTTATTACACAACCCTGTAAGAAAAACAGTCACAATTCTAAAAAAAAACATACTTGCCATCAGTAAAGACACTTAATATATAACATAGTGAATGTTGCTATCTGTTCTCCATTATACACTTTGGTATTACTCTGCCATGGCCTGCATGTCACTGCCCATCCATAAAACACAATCCGTGGTGTTTAAGCCTGTCGAAGTTTCTTTGTGCCCAACACATCAAAGAAAATCACTCTGCAATAATGCTTGTATTTGTTTTTTTCAGTTGTAGAGCCCGAAGCATATTCATGAAGCATGTTGCTGTTTACCCGAAAATAATTTTTCATTTATGCCAGTTTATCATGAAGCATAAGCAGGAAGGTGTGTTTGAGCTTTGGGGCTTTCTAACTTAAGCCTTCTTCACCAGATTGATGCATATATTTCCTGTGTTCTGCACTTGGCCCCTGGTACAGTAGTATTTATTGCAATGCAATCGGCACTGCAAGATAAGCATGTTATCCTGGGGTCGGTTTGTGGGGCTTAATATCCAAAATAGACACTGACTCACAGCAAAATTGATTCTTTTATTGAGCATGTATGCTATGCTAAGTATTGTAGTAAGTTTTAATTCACCTACAAACCTATTATAAAATTATACATGTTTTTGAAACTTTGGAAAAGTGTCCAGGAATAGAAACACATCTACTAGTCTCGATAATATATTCCAAACTAAATTACGCAAGTTTACAAATTTAAGTGCACATCAACAAAAATGGCTTATTTTCATCTTTTTTAAAAAACATATCAACCTGCTATCTTTATTCTGACTTGAGAATAGTTAATAATAAAGAGCCTAAACTACTAGAAAATAACTACCTGTTATTTGCCTTCCATAAATACGACCGGTGTGCGGTGACACAAACTGGGATAGCAGCTGTGGAAGAAAAATAATTCAGTGTTAAAATGTATGTGTTAAACTGTCATTGTTCCTCTAGTTATTTTTTACTGAACAATTCATAAACTGAGTAAACAACCTCCAATAAATGTTTTAAAAAACATGCTTTAGATCGAAGCTTTACAGCCCCCCCCCCCTTCCATCTATTCCCAAGGTAAAGTTAACTTACAACACTGGATGAAATATCAGTCACCTTGTAAAAAGCATACTTACCGATCCAGCAGATGGCAAGTCAAATCACAGTTTTAGTAATTGGTGCTAGGGCTGTCTGACATGTCAGAGTGTTGCATAGTATGATCTCTGACAGCTTTCAAATTACTGTTGTGTTCTGTAGTGACATGGAGGCTGCTTAGACAGCGTGTGGTGGGGGGCGCACTATGTGATACACCCACAAATGTAAGAGAGCAGGGCAGATGGTATCCCTTGAGGAAGACTGTTTTAACCACAGGTCCCACATAGTCACTTTTCTTACCAGCCCCCTTTGTTTCTTTGGCAGACTCTGCTCCATTGCATGTGAGGAGCCTGCCCAAAAGCTGAGCCCCTACTAGACACTGCATGTGGGTAAAAAAATCCTCCATTATTTTATCCAATAAAAGGAGTGAAATTTCACATTTATTTTAAATCTTCAAAATTCAGTTTTTAGTACTCTCTTTAGTAGGTCAATGACTAGGAATGATCAGATTAGAGGTTCTGATTACACTCTGATTTTACTAAGCTGCACCTGTATTGTGGGTCAGCATCTCAGAGAACTGAAAAGGATGCAGTTTATGTTTATTAGGTATACCTATGTAAATACTGACCATCTATATTACAAAGCGAGTGCTGCAGTCTACCTATGTAAATCTGCAATCATCTCATCATCACCGGGTCAAATGACCTTAAAATCATCTCTTGACAGCAGGGAAAGTTGCAGCATCAAACGTGTAAAACCTGCAGGATCAATGATTTTTTAATGCACTTGAAATATGGAGATGTAAAAACATACCTGCACATTCTTATAGTCTATTGGTATCTCACACAAGATGCACCTTTTAGGAGGCTCTTTAAAAGGATTTTCCAATTGAACTGGCTGCAGACAAAACAAAGAGACATTTATTTGTTGTTACTTTTTAATAAACAACTTTTCTCTTTATATTATGCAAACATAATTGCCATAACCCAAATTTAATGTACAGCGCTGCATAATATGTTGGCGCTATATAAATCCTGTTTATTAATAATAATAAGAATATTAATAACAAATTCAGCCTAATAAAATACAAAACAGTGAGACTGTGTGTAAACAATGTACTCTAGTCAATAAGTTACATGCACTTGGATAGGCTAAGGCTATGTACACACGTTTCAACTTTCATTGTAAAGGATCTTTCACAATCCTTTCCAACGACAAACGACTGCACGATGCATGAATGAGCTCTGTACACACAGCACCGTTGTGCTCTATGGAGAGGAAAGGGGGAGAGCGACGAGAAGTGTTAATAGAAACTTTTTTACTGTTTCTTTACTTTTCCATGTGGACGCCAAATGTGCTGAAATTCTCTATCAGGGCAGGAGATGAGAACACTGCAAGACAATGATTTTTGAGGCCAAATAATATAGTGGTATGTTTAGAGAACAAAGATTGTTTTCATAGTGAAGCACTATATTGAGCACAAAATGATATAAAAATTGGTGATTAAGTCAGGTGTAAAGTGTTGTATGATCTAAAGGAGAACTACATTCTAACTATATTAAAATAATAGGATCAACCACAATGTATCCTGTATGTACGACCATCTGATGTTTTTTGCATCAAGAGTATCAAATTTTAAATGAATAATAATAAACTTCATATTTTTTTTGAATAAAAACCAAAGGCTTCTAACAGAGGTGAACCAATCATTGGCAAAACTGATCACATAACAAGCAGCTGTTGGGAACCTGGATTTATATGACTGAAATAGGAGGGTTTTCTAAATGTTCACCAAGGTTGCTAATATGTAAGGGCCATACTTGGTGTCCTTTTTATATGTAAATACTAGCCACCTGGCGGTCTTAGATATACAGTACCTCTTTCTAGAGTGACAACACTTTGTACTTGCTTCCCAACTACTTTCCTTTCTGTCACTACCAGTAAGCTGGTCCTAAGGCTATTTTCAGACTGGTGGTAAGGTTGTAGTGCAGGGCATCTCACCTGCAGCAAGCCATAAGAAATGAATAGGGGTGGCAGTGAGTGGTTCAATACTGCACACTGCTACATTTACAAATTTTCATTCTTTAAAACAACCAGTACAGCAATGTGGATAGTAGGCCACCAGGCTGACAGAAGTGGCATTGAAAACAATGTTTCTAATATAGGTCTGAACAAGAACCTGTCTATAATTTAGGAGACTGATCTTTGCTATAGTTAAAAGGTTCAGTTACTGGAGAATTTTCCAGGACAAAGCAGTGATATAGCATTAGTGGATGAAACCACAGAAAGCAGCGGAGGCCAGGTATCCAACACCATCAGACATGATTTGGATGCAGAATATTCTTCAGTGGACAGAGCACAGGAAAATTATTATTTCTAGTGACAGCATTGCCTAAACGTGACTTTTACCTTATATTTAGTCTGTTGCTTTGTAAAATAACTAGAACTACAAAGTCTTGATCAATACTTACTATATCTTCTGATGTTTTTTGTGAACTCTCACTGCTGCCTGGAGCAACTACAAAGACAGAACAAAGACAGTTATAAACATAATTCCAAGTATTGTCTCTTTTGTTATATAAACACATAGAAGCTGAGTGTGACCTCATTGTGTCATTGCACAGATCTATGCTCATGATTTACATTTCTGTACTGATTAATTACAGAGCAAACTTACAAGTCTGCATATTAGGAGCCAATATGTCTGAACTCATCTGGAACCTAATCCAAGTGTTTGTTTGCTCTATATGTCCTTTCCCAATAAATATTCACTGGAACCATGGTAATGTTGTAATCATTGTTCAACACTCATTGAAACATTCTTTAGTGGAAAATATTCCAGGTCCATGTGTTTTAAATGACCATCAGGTGAATCTGTTGAAAGTCAGATTTACCCCATGGAGGCTACAGTACCAATGAACAGATTTATGGGAAACAATGAGTACACACAATGAGAAATAAAAAGACTCATGGACTAGGCACTATTGTACTATTCTTAGATCAACCCTAGGAAGCAAATATACTAACAAAAATTGTGCTGTTTTTTTGGAGAGAATAAAAGATGAGGGCAAGAAAGTAGTTGTAAAAAAAATCCTGCAGGTATTACATTTTCACATTACCTAGTAGGCCTATATCATGAATTAATTCATCTTAGCCCATGCAATAATAGCTCAGCATAATCACAAATAAAACTTTAAAGGCATCCCTCAATTTTTAATTAGTAGGGTTATGCCTCGCTTACTAAATAGAAAGTTGTCTGACTAAATGTTGCAACAGACATATAGAAAGCTCAAAAAATCTCAATCCCAACACGTTTCGCCAGAAGGCTTCAGGGGATGTGCAAGGAGAGTCAGAGCATCTGTACAATAAAGTATAAACGGAAATGATCATAAATATTACATATACTTGTATATAGAAACAACATATTAGTGACAGGTCAGATCAGAAATATATAATTATTTAATAGACAATAAACATTTGGGCATCCCCGCACAGTGTGTGAATCCATGTGCGTCATTGACTTATATTGTACAGTGTGTATGTATATGTGTATATATATATATATATATATATATATATATATCTAGTCTCAATATGCAGTAATCTGCATGCAAACATAATGTGGTATCCAGTTTGGTATGAAAGGATCTAATATTATTTTACTATTAACTAGTTAACAAGGGGATTAGGAAAACCTTTTTGTTAACTAGTCAATATAAAATCGAGGGATACCTTTATAGTTTTATTTGTGATTTTACCATGTTTGCTATTCTTAGACTGATTCAATTAAATTTGTGTCACCCACTTTTTACTTATTTGAAAAATACACTTCAATCTTTTGCCCAAAAAAAAACCCTGCTTCTTTCCTCATTTTTTCATATGTATAGACAGAAGACACAAGTCATGGCATGTGTCCCGTTCTAACATAATAGAAGGAAGTACTTCATTCTCAATGCTGACATGCAATTTGCAACTCAATAAAAACACAATTCCTAAAGCTTTGCACACACGTTAGATGATTCTCGCCCTAGTAGAATGGTCATGTGTATCTCGGGTGAAAATCTGACGTGTACAACATCCCCCAAAGTCAATCATTATTGCTCTGCAGAAGATTGATGAAAGACCACTAATAAACGATCACTGATCATTCCTATGGAGGAGAACCCAGTGGTTTCCCTCTGGCTGATCCACTGCTCTCCACAATACAGAACAGTGCTGTGTACAATGACCATTAGTTTATCTGTCACTAGAAACAATCATAAAGGAATATCTGAAGTCTCTATGGGGCTTAGGTATTCTGTTAGTTGTGGATAGAAGTGTCAGACAGGTAACATTTCTGTACGGCTGTAATTTTTTGCCAGTGACCCCATTGAGAAGCTTCCTGTCCTTGGGGACACAGTTGTCACCATGACGAGACATAATAAAAACAATACATTCCTCATGTTACTGAAAAATATGTATTTGTTTTCTTTGCCATCACTGGGAAATTTCCTATCACACCCTATCAGGTCATAAAATGTATTAGTTTTACGATATGTTGGGAGTCTTGGCTTGTCCTTGAGGCCCCATACAGAGGTTTTGTGGAAATAGCTTTACCTATTCGTGTAGGGAAAGCTAAATAAAAATATGTGACCCCCAGCCTGACCTAATGCCTGCTACAAGACCTCTATGTGCATGTCATTATGTGTGACACACCATGTGTATGGAGGAGAAGAGCAGCATGGCTCACCTGAGTTGGATATCCCAGTGCTATACAGAGCTACAGGACTGCACCATGACGAGGACACCAGCCGGCATCTCCCGACTCCCCATAACAGCCTGGACACCAACATCTTACTGCAATGTCTGTTCTGTGACCTGAAGGGAGGACACAAAAACCAGAGCACCAGATCCTGTCAGTGCACCGGTCCGACTCATAACACCGCCCTGCGCACTACAGTTCCGCTAGCCAAACTCAGGACAGTAGGAGTTTGAGAGAATTTAAAAAATAAGCAGAAACACATTCACTTTCTAACAAGTGTATTTTTTTTTTTATTATTATTGTACGTGAAATACAAAAAAAAATGCGTTTTATTGGTTTTGTTTGCCCATGTCAAAAATGTCCGCCAAAATAATGACGTCATTATTGTTTGACGCAAGAGAACTGTTGTCTATATTCAAAAATCACCTAGCAGTGGCAATAGGAGAGGCTGTGTAAGCGGAGCTGAAGCTCGGAATGTTTGTGAAGACAAAGCTCTGGACTAAACGTGAGCTTCAGACTTAACTCCATGACACTGTCATGGGCTGCAGTGGTGGGGTGGTTGTACAATAAATAGGTATAGCAAATGAAAGATAGATACAGACAGTGACACAGGAGGAGGAGAGGATCCTGTCCCGAAGAGCTTACAATGTAGGAGGTGGGGGAAGTATCACACAATAGGAGGGGGATATGGAGTGGTGGGTCGGTAGTGAGGGTTTCAAAAGACAGAAGAAGATGGGTAGGCAAGTTTGAAAAAATGGTTTTTGAGCGCTCTTTTAAATGAGCAGAAAGTAGGAGCAAGCCGAATAGGAGGAGGAAATTATACATTGTAGTACTACTTAATGGGAATATTTCATATTGTCTTCTGTGCACTTGTTTTCATAACAATATATCTGATATTGTTCAGTAAAAATATTTTCATTCTCTTTTTGCAGAACTTAATACAAACTGAAGCCGAAACACAGCCATGCATTATATTATTTCATCGCCCTGAATTCACATAGATGTTAGGAGACTTTGACATCTTTTAGAATGAATAGATTGTCAATATAATGATGGGGATCATTCCCATTATTCACTTTCATGTTAGTATATAGTTTATTTTTTTTTCCCTTTCCAAAATGAATTTGTATTCATAAGTGTTTAGCATGGAAATCATCCCATTAGGATGACGGAAAGTGACGGACTTAGGGTTCAGAGGCGCGCACCAGTCCGTAAAAGAAGTTTGTCTTCAGGACACAGTCTCCTTACTCCAGCTAAAAAGCGGCCCGGTAGTGATAGAGAAGGGATGGAGATAACTTCTCATTCACATGGCATAAATTATTGCCCTAAAGAAGAAAATAACATGTATTCCAGTCATCAGGTGAGTGACACACAATGGCACTGCAGTAACTACTAGTTACTACTACTACTAGTCCCCGGGTTACATATGAGATAGGGACAGTAGGTTTGTTCTTAAGTTGAATTTGTATGTAAGTCGGAACAGGTACATCATTTTTAAAAAAAATGCAATTAGGACAGATGTTTGTCTCAATATATTAATAAGCAGTGTGGTGTCAGTTACTGTATAAAATCCTCACTGTGAGTTATTCACAAACAAAGCAAAAAAAAGATCTTAATGGAGGCTCGACATTCATTAACTTCTGGAGCAAGCTGTGCTTTAATATGGAAAAAGAAACAACTGCAGAGTTTGTCTTGGTCATTAAAGATTTACAAGAGGCTGCAAAAAGAGCTCACCCCCCCTAAGACCACCCACAACCTCAGCTGTTTTTAGCAAAAGATTTCTTCAGCAAGTCATGCCAGTTAGCAGAGAAGCCTCGTTCATATCTAGGAGACATCCATATGTCAGATGTCCTTAACCCGGGGACTGTCTGTATTGAAAAATTACTCATACTTAGGTGGTAAATTATTAGCTGCATTTCTGGTTTCAACATCTGTATATTAGGTCAACATGACAAGTAAAATACTGGGTATCCTTATGTTCTAACTTTGCAGGACTTTGGCAGTGATGATGACATGTTTGGAGAATATGACAGCTTTGCTGAAGATCCATCATTGCTGGCTCAGGTGGAAGACTTGGAATTAAAGTGCAAGCAGGAGACATCCAGTACTTTTCTATGTACTTTTACAGACACACTGGACACCGCTGGTCATACTTCAACATCGATTACAAGTTCTAAATTGTCATTTGAACAACCACTACCACAACAAACAAACCAAAGACCATTACCTTCAAAATTTGAAGCTGAATCAGATGAGTTTACAGAGGATTTTCCAGATGATATTCCTTGCTCACAGCTTCTTTGTCAGGATGCAAATCAAAATTTAGATTCAGACAGGACTACCATGAAACAATTCATAGATGATACTGATTTGTATGCTGATGCCTTAGGTCACCTCAACAAATGTGATAATGCAGATACAGAAAAATCATCAATCTTACCTCAAAAGGATGTAAAACGGAAGAGTTTACGAGACAGTCTTAAAAATACATTGACTGGGAATGCTAAAGTCCAAAGTCCACAAGTTTTGAGGACTAAGCAGATAAAGGAAACTATTCTTTTAGAAGAAATTGATGTTGCCAAAAAGACTGTAGCCGATTCTTCCAGCACAGACTTGGGACCTTTCTACGGCTTACCCAGTAAAGTTGGTGACCTTATTGAGGAGTTCAGAGGAATTAAAAAACTTTATGGTAAATACACATTTTTTCTTTAAAATGGTGATCTCCACCCTGAATTTACAAATTTACCATGAACTGGGTTGTCCTGGACCTATATGGATCATCATCAATGCAGAAATAATTCCTAATTTCTAGGGAGAAGTGAGTTGATGGAGTGATTAACAGGTACCCAAGGGCATTCTACATTTTCTTAAGGAGCAGTAATTATGTAATCCCACATCAGAAGCAATCAGGTAGTGTGGAGAACTTCAACTTCCACATTCACAACACAATCACTTGTATATGGACAGATTCTTAGTAGCTTTATCTTGAACTTTTTTTTTTTTTTTCAGCATTCTAATGTAAGTCCAAATCACAAACATAATTGAAAAGTCTGTTCAAAGGTCCTTTACATACAGCACTTCTAGGAGTGTTGGGTGCTGGGTCTCTTGATGTGGTCTGTAGTGTATCCTACCAGCATTTAGGTCACTACAGGATAAGGGGTCCAGGTAATAGAACCACAATGTAACCGAGAACCAGGCATTCAACACACCCAAAAGTTTTGTGTATACTAAAGATCTTTCAACAAGCTATATTAATTATAAAAGGAGTTCCCTGAAGATCTGAAACCCGATGTAAAAAATGTTGAGAAACACTGGTATGTATGTTTCTCCTATTCCTTTACTCATAAAACAAATGTAATATCTTCAACCCTACCATTCTCATTATTGTAGCCTGTGTATATGTTAAACCAGAGGTACTATTCACATTAATAACTTTATTATGATCAGGGGGAGTAACTAGTAGTTTGCCACCACTTTATTGTCCACTGGAGTTGGGTAAAAACCCTGTACATCTGGGTATGGAAGATGCTGTGCCTCTGACCTGATTACAGCTTTGTAGTTATCAGTCTGAAAGAGCCTTAAAGCTGCATCGAGTCCTTTAAGAATTATTTTATAGCAAGCTCCACCTAATTAAAACCCTAAATGAAGTTTTCCAGTAACATTAAAATTATTTTATGTAACTTTCAGTTTCAGTTTTGAAAGTAAATAACCAACAGGCTTTTACAAGAATGTAGCACACAAGGCTCTAAAATGTGAAAAGAATCCAAGAGTTACACGTGGTGGATGGGTAAAAGACTACACATATATCAGGGGTCAGCAACCTTTTGAGTCGAAAGAGCCAAAAATTACAATTTTACAATTTTTTTACAAAATTTTTTCTTGCCAACAATAAATTGTACTCGCATAAATAGTTTTTTGATAAAAAAAACGAATCTATTTATTCATAAGAAAAAATATCTATTTATTCATATATAAGTAGTGTTTTTCACAACAAATTAGATAATATATATATGGCATTTTTAGATAATTACCTATTATTTAAGTAAAAAATTAAAACAAGTAAACATTTACTTACAACACTAACTTGTACTTCAATAAGAAACAATTGACTAAACAAATTCAATGGGAGCGTTGGCTTTGCATGGTTTTAGAAAGTTTGGATAACATTAGATGACATTTCATTTTCCTCAGAATTCTGTAATGGTGAAACAGTTACAAACATTTTGATTTTCCATGTATTGTTGCTAAACTGCCCACTTTTGTATTTTATTGTAGAAATATAGATACCTTTAGGCTATCTCCTAGCCTGGCTTTTTGTGAAGCTGCGGCTCTTTAATTCAGTCTGTCGGAAGCTCTCGAGTGTCACGGGGGAGGGGTGTGGTGGAAAGCCAGGCTGAGAGATAGAATAGCTTCCGACAGACTGAATTAAAGAGCCGCAGCTTCACATCTAAAGAGCCGCATGTGGCTCGCGAGCTGCAGGTTGCCGACCCCTGTGTTATATCATTTATGTTTACCTATGAAGTGGGGATTCCCTTTGGGTTTGTGTGGTGTTATTGATTATATAGTGTATTTCCATAAGGTGAGAACATTTTGGGATTGTTTTTAAGTTGTTTTCTTAGATTTTTTTTATTACTTTTTAGGCAATATTCTGATATCAGACATATTTTCAGTGAAATGTATGTACATAGTTGCCATTATTTAGAGTATACTAAGTTATACCATGCATCCCCAGATTTCAGACAACTTTAGTTCCTATTCTTTCAGTCCTGTTAAATTGATTTTAAGCCATTTAAAGGCTATATTTAAAACAAATTTCTGAGTCACAAGTTCCAAACCAGAAATATCAAGGAAAGCTAGATTTTATATTTTTGTATATTTAAAATAAATATTTCTTCTACCACAGTGTGAAATGTTTTGGGCAGTTGTTTAGTCTACCTTTTTATCTATTTAAGATATGGAATAAAACTTGAAAATTTATTTTAAAACAAGATCTTTATTTTACTTAGATCTTGATTTGAAGTTTTCTGTTTATTTTCTTTTACAGATTGGCAGCATACGTGTCTAACTCTGGATTCCCTAAAGCAGAGGAAGAATTTAATTTACTCATTGCCAACAAGTGGAGGCAAAACACTTGTTGCAGAGATTGTAATGCTTCAGGAGCTTCTATGTAGAAAAAAGGATGTTCTTATAATCTTACCCTACGTGGCTATTGTTCAGGAAAAGGTAAGTTCTGTTCTAGCCTGAGGCCAATGTTGTACTAGCAGTCATTTTCAAGGTAGCTGCTCAACAGTGGTGAGATTGCTAGGAAAGCAGTGAGATCACTTGCCCCTTTTTACAATGTGACTCCCTCACTGACCGAATACTTGAGGTGCAGAGTGCTGCCTCCTAAGAAGCAAGTTAGATTCCACAGCATTTTGGCAAGTAAGAGAATGATGCCATAGGATCGGGTGAGTAGTCTCTGGTGAGGATTGTTACTATGAAAAGACCTCACGTTCATTGCTTAATAACTGTAATGAATAGGAAGCAACAAGTTTATCTTTTAAAGCTCATTGACTGAGACGGGCACCTTTTGTAAGGGATCTTGACACGTGAACTGTAACATTCACTAACATTTGTACACCACAGATTGATATCTGTAAGCAATACAGTCTAAGGATCAGTATATAAAGCAGTGAATTCAATATTTAGCTTCTTCTAGTGAAAAATCTTCCAGACCCATGAAATTTTAATGGCAATGATTAATTCTCCATCAGTAAATGTCCAACTCACTGGTTTTTAAATAAACAGTTTCCTTACTTCCTTTTGTTACTCTTCTTAACATGCTGATCTTGCACAGAGTTTATGGTGTAATAATTCAGTGATGAATGGTGATTAATGCTTGACAGAATGTAGTAAGAATGGTGAGTTAAGAGGGCAATGGCGATGTAACATACTGTTACCTGACAGTAGTTTAACAGAAATTGATGAGTTTTAAACACCTGCTTGATTTTTAGGTTGGACACATTACTTTCTAAAGGGCTTAATGACATGCTGCAATACATGCTTTTCTTTAAAAACAGCTACATGAGTGTTTACTGTGTAAATAAATATGTAGCAATATATTTTCAAATGTTTCTTTTTTGTTACATGTTAATATTAGTGGAATATGGTAGACCTGTGCCCTCCAGTGGAATTTCTAGGTGTTGCAGTTTATGTGCAGCAAATCCTTTGTTTATATTGCCACTTTTTTTTTTAGTCTAGTCTCATTGTTTTTGTTCACACCTGGTAATTTGGTTATGCAAACCTATTACATAAATATATACTTTTGAATAACATCATGCTATTTTATTAGAAGTTAGGGCACCTATTTTATTAGCATGAGAGGGTTGCAAGTTTGTCAGGAAGTCCATCACAAGAGATGCACATCCTCTGCCATAGCTGACTTTGCCATCTTTAAATGCTAATTCATAGGCTCTCATGTTGATCCAGTGGCTTCAATAGTCATCTTCTTTTGCCATCCCTTTAAACAGCCATTGTATTTCTACTGGTAAGTTTATGCACACAAAATGGTGAACTTTGTATGCCATATATATTGTAATTAAATACTAAACAAACTTCTGATACTAAAATTCACCCCTGAGACTGAAGCAGTGTAGTATGCTTAGGGCTCAATTCAAAAAACAGGGAAACTGACATTCCCTAAAACACTTCCCTGTGGGAAATCCATTACTGCCATTGAAACCCATGGACCTGGATGATGTTTGAGAGAATGCTTGATTCCCTGTTTTATAAATAGTGCCCTTAGTGTGTCACTTTTTTTTTTTTTTTTTTTTGCACTGTTGGACCAAACAAATTTAGGTCTACCAGTCTATGTCAGAGTACTTTTTATCAATTTAGGTTGTTATTTGTAAATTTTTTCAGGTTCGTGGCTTATCTGGATTTGGAGTAGAATTGGACTTTTTGATAGAGGAGTATGCTGGGAGCAAAGGAAGATTTCCACCAATCAAAAGAAGAACCAAAAAATCTCTATACATTGCAACTATAGAAAAAGGTCACAGTCTGGTGAATTCATTGATTGAAACTGGACGAATAAGCGATTTAGGCCTAGTTGTTGTTGATGAGGTAATACATGAAATACTTAACTTTAGAAAAGTTTTTTTTACCTACATGCTTAGTTCAGCAAATCTTGTTTAGGATCTTTAGTTAACCTTTATTTTTTACTGACTTTATTACTATATTTTTTAATTTGGTAAATTTGTACTCCTATATATTTTACATTTAGTATCCTTAAAGCCTCAAACAGGCAACCTAAAGTGCTTGACATGTTTTACCTGGTCACTTATAGCAGTGCTTAGGCTTGGTAATAGGCTATTCAGGTTATGTACACTGAATTGTGGGGGAAATGGGAGATTAAATGACCTGGTACCATACCTGTTTATTTCCTGAGAGGTAAAATAATGGATTAAAGTATCAGGGGAAGTATGGTTAAAGTTTATGCACATTTTACTGGGTACCTAGCAAATGGAGCTGGCTAAACAAATGAAAAAACTCCTTAAACAGAAGCTCTTTCAAATTCCATTCATAGTCTTAGTTTTTTTGCTTGGCCTGCTGCAAATAAATAGTCAGAACCTTGTATAGTGTCTGCCAGGCGTACCTAAGTTACAAACTTTACTGAAGAAAATGAGAAGTTTCCAGCAAGTAAGACAAATCACATGTAATAATTTCAGTGGTATGTATAGTATGTATTTTTTCCCCTTGTCCCAAATTGTGTGTGTAGGTGGAAGGATGGATGGAAGTAACAAACTTTGTCAGTTGTTCAGTACCATTTACTTCTTGTGAATCTAAAATACTTTGTTGCTTTATCAGAATACATTGTCACTATTTAATTATGTGTTTATTGACCATTCCTATTTGTATCCTTTTTTCCTTCCAATAGTTGCATATGTTGAGTGAGGGTAGCAGAGGTGCAATTCTTGAAATGACTCTGGCTAAAATTCTCTACACAAGTAGTAAGTAATTTTTATTACAATTTTTTGATATGTTGCATTTCTTGACATGAATTCTGTTTTTTAAAGAAGGTATTTACAACAATGTTCTATGAGAAAAATACTGAAGCAGGCATTGCTGAAAATGTTAGTTAATTGGCTGCCTAATATTTAAGCATTGGCCCACAACAAGTTCACAGTTAAAAGAAAAAAAAGGACAATCTCCATACATGTGATAAGTTTATTGGTCAAAATATAGGGGCAATCATGACTGTCTTATTTTTCTGGTGTCAGGTTTTCTTTCGAGCATATCCAGTTTAATTAATTCTGCTTTTCTTCTATCAGTTTAATTTAACTGCTTAATATTACATGTTGTTTAACAGATCTAGCCATATGAATAGCTTCAAGCTTTTGTGGGGCTCATTACATAGAGGAACGTATCAAAATAGAGCATCAGTGTCATGTCGATTTCACAGATAGTGATAGGAAACGGTTGTGACCTAAACTGGAGGTTAGATCTTCCAGTGTTGACAGCTGTCTAAAATTAAATTAAATTTTGCCTCCCCCCACTGGATACATAAAACAAAAGAAAGATATAGCTGAATAGGGCTTCAAACACTTCCTGTGCTTACACACCTGCTGCAGCATCACTATCCTTTTGTTGACTTTTTTGTTGATAAGGAATAGGCAAAGGTGGGTATGAACTATAATAACTGGACAAACTTAGATTAGGGATTTATGGCAAGGGGACCAGTTGGACCATCAATGAATAGTTACAGTCAACAGATTTTGCCAGTCATTTAGGCTCAGGGTAGGATGAGATGGACTTTTAATAGGAATACTGCCCAAGCCTGTGACTCCTTCAACACTCTCATTCCATATTTCCTGCCTCTGCCCAGCATATTAGTGTTTAGGAAAAACTCTCCTGATTCATTTTGGAATTTAAGGTAAAAAGACTGGCAAATAAATTTTGCTGGTAGATTTTCATATCAATGTTCCAAAGATGTAATTTTTTTTGGATGGAGTCTCTTTGATTTGCAATCATTTTGATACTCATAATTTTTTTTCAGTCCAACTAATTTTATATTTCTCCCTGTGTACAGAAAACACCCAAATTATTGGAATGAGTGCAACATTAAACAATGTTAATGAACTGCAACAGTTCCTGAAGGCAGAATATTACACAGATACCTTCCGTCCTGTAAGTTCCTCCATTCTGTTCATTAAGGAGTATCTCATTCCAGCAGAAAGCAGAGTGGGTAGAAGTAGTGTGTAAATAATGCTATGCTTGGGCCAAATCAAGTAGATTTGCAAGTTTCAATGGAAAATTTTATTTATGTACTCCACCCTTCTAACTAAAAAATTAGGTATGCAAAGTTCTCTTGTGCACAGTATTAAAAAAAAAAAAATATTCGTATTAAGAAAAACAGGCTAACTAGATAATATTTAGCAGAATTTTGAAAATAATAAAATGTCACAAGCTTTGGGCACAAGAAACAATATTTGTAAATTAATCCTAAACTTTGTTTTAAACACAAAAAATATTAAAAATAAACCTTTCCTGATTCTTTATTATGTTCCAGGTGGAGCTGAAAGAGTATGTTAAACTGAAAGATTGTATTTATGAGGTTGACAGTAAGGCTGAAAATAACTTTACGTTATCACGTCCTCTTAACTACAAGGTAATATATAAAAAGATAGTACACCCTGTTATAGCACAAAACATGAATATCACAGAGTTAAAATGGCACATTCTACAGCAGAACACTTGAGTATAACTATACACTGTGCAGAGTAAACACTGCACACAATAACATGTTCGATTGCATTTATACACTGATGGGCAACACCACACTGAAGGCATAAAATCTGCACAGCACAGATATGATTGTACAAAGTTAAAAAATATATTCTAAAAATTGAATTGTGTAGAAATAAGCTCACTTTTTAGAATGAAAAATAATAGGTGCTTTATTCACAGATGTATTGATGATAATTTTGTTTTTATTTGTTGAAATTGTAGTATTCAAGCAATATGCTAAGACTAGATCCTGATCACATTATTGCTCTGGTGACTGAAGTTATCCCTAATCATTCTTGTTTGGTCTTCTGCCCTACCAAAAAGAACTGTGAGAATGTTGCAGAGATGATCTGTAAATACCTTAACAAGTAAGCCAACAGTTTTCTTTGTTTCAAGAGTACTATATGTAGATATTGTGATAAATATCACAATTTAATTTTCATTTCTCATTTGCTTGCTTTGGAAGATAAATTCAGGATATTACCGCAGCAGATACAGGCACTGATAGAGTTGTCAAAGTACATCCAATACCCAAACTTTTTTTCTTAGTAGATTTAGTAAGAAATGGTTAAAACTTTGTTTTTTTTTTCTATTGGCAAATGTTCCATTCATATCTTACAATACAGTGCATGGGGAAATGGCTCCAAAATAAGGGGAGATCTCATCTAATACAGCTTAGCTTAGTCACTATAACAGGTGTGTGCCCTTTTAAAGGCATTTTCCCCACCTTGTGTCCCTAACAACTGTAATATATAACTAAAATAATAAAATCATGTTTATGTTTTTTTTAACATGCCAGACTCCCCAAACAAAAAAAAGTTTGTGCTTAATATATACTTTTACTCTTCATTATTAAAGTCAAAACATAGGTCATCTTGGTGGCATATATAAGAGCTCTCTTATTCTGCTATATAAATGGCAGTGATGTTTTTAATCCCTAAAGAAGGAATATCTTTGTTAGCATCTGCTGTGTCCATTTGTCTAGAGTGTTTTTTTTTGTTTGTTTTTTTAGTGGATAAAATAAGAACATGAGGGCCATTGACTTACCCATCAATATAATTTTCATTTTTATATTAACGAAGTAGCATGGTGCAATAACTTTGCAGGCCCAGGAGTGGCAAACCTTTACCATAGGTAATACACTTGCACATGTTGCCTTTTAGTTGTGGAGGTTTACTAAGTTTGAACTGAACCTAAAAAAATAAAAATTAGGAAGAGTTTTTTTTTCAGAGGGGACATGCTATGTCTCCTCAGCAATAAACAAACTTGCCTGTCTGTGCACATTCTTCTGTAGAATGTGCAGCAGAGTTTAAAATCTCAGCATAAACTGGTGCCAAGATCATAAGAATCTTCAAGATTTCAGTGCAGCAGCAGCTTGCAGCACAGTGTTGTGAGCTCAGACAAGGTAGAATGGCAAAGAGATGTTGGGATGTTGTAACTTGAAAACCTGGAAAAAAGGGCAGAGCAGATTGCTGCAAACAGAATTATTATTAATAAACAGGATTTATGTAGCGCCAACATATTACGCAGCGCAAATGGTAGACTAATACAGACAGTGATATAGGAGGGCAGGACCCTGCCCCAAAGAGCTTACAATCTACTAGGTGGGGGAATGTACACACAATAGGAGGGGAGATATGTAGTGGTGGGAAGTAGTGATGGTTTCAAAAGACAGAAGAGGATGGGTAGGCAAGTTTGAAAAAATGGGTTTTGAGTGCTCTTTTAAATGAGCAGAAAGTAGCAGCAAGCCGAATAGGAAGAGGAAGACCATTCCAGAGAATCAGGGCAGCTCTGGAGAATTCTTGTAGGGATTTGAAGGAAAAGCACAGGAGCTTGAATTTGATTCTAAGGTGAAATGGAAGCCAGTGTAGAGATCTGCAAAGAGATGCAGCGGAAGAGGAGTGGAGGGAAGGATGGATGAGTTTGGCTGCAGCATTCATAATAGATTGAAGAGGAAAGAGTCGGGTTAGTGGAATACCAGAGAGGAGGAGGTTACAGTAGTCCAGACGAGAGATAAGAGCGTGTACAAGGAGTTTGGTGGTCTCAGGTGCAGATTTTGGAGATGTTGCGTAGTTGAAAGTGACAGGACCTGCAAATGTTCTGAATATGGTGGGTAAATGAGAGGGCAGAGTCAAAGGTGACACCAGGACAACGTGCCTGAGGGGAGGGACGAATAACAGTTTTGTTAACAGTTAGAAATATGTTAGGGGGAGTTTTGGAATTTGAGGGGGGGATGATGGTGAGTTTTGTTTTATCCAGGCTGACTTTCAGAAATCGGTGGGACATCCATGATGAGATGGCTGACAGGCAGCATGAGACCTTATCCAGGACTGAGGGAGACAAGTAAGGAGTGGACAGAAAGATTTGAGTGTCATCAGCATACAGGTGGTACTGTAAGCCATAGGAGGATATAAGACTACCGAGAGAGGAGGTGTACAGAGAAAAGAGAACTGGTCCAAGGACTGACCCTTGGGGAATACCAACAGAGAGGAGAGTGGGCGAGGAGGAATTACCATTGAAAGAAACTTGAAAGGAGCGGTCAGACAGATAGGAAGGAAACTAAGAGAGAGCAGCGTCACTGATATCGATAGAGTGCATGATTTGTAGTCGAAGGGGGTGATCAACAGTGTCAAAAGCAGAGAAAAGATCAAGGAGAAGGAGCAGGGAAAAGTTGCCTTGAGACTTAGCTCTGATGAGGTCATTGGCCACTTTAGTAAGGGCTGTTTCAGTGGAGTGGGCAGCTCTAAAACCAGACCGGAGAGGGTCAAGGAGAGAGTTGGTGCTCAGGTAATCGGTGAGTCTTTTGTAGACAAGGCGTTCAAGAAGTTTGGAGACATATGGGAGAAGGGAGATAGGATGGTAGTTAGAGGGTAGGGAGGGGTCCAGTGAGGGTTTCTTTAGGATAGGGGAATTATGGCATGTTTGAAAGCTGAGGGGTATTTACCAGTAGAAAGGGAGAGGTTGAATAGTTTGGTCAGGGCAGGGGCCAGGGTGGAGGAATGGGCACGGAGTATATCAGAGGGAATTGGGTCAAGCAGACATGTAGTAGATGGAGATGATAAGAGAAGAGACTTCCTTCACAGTAACAGGGCTGAGGGAGGCCAGTGATGATTTACAGGTGGAATGGGTGGGTATGGTTGGAGTGGCTCGGTGAGCAGATACATCATGTCTGATTTTGTCTATTTTATCTCTAAAGTAGGTGGCAATGTCTTGGACAGAGAAGGTTGTTGTGGGGGCAGCAGGTGTGGTGTTTAGGAGGGAGTCAATTGTTGAGAAGAGGTTGCGTGGGTTGGAAGCTTGAGAGGAAATGACTGCGGAGAAATAATTTTGCTTGGTGACAGTGAGCTCTGTGTTAATGCTTTGTAGCTTGGCTTTGTAGTCCATGAAGTCAGTGCTGAGGCCAGATTTTCTCCACTTAAGCTCAGCTGCACGAACAGTCTTTTGTAGCTGTTTGGTGTGAGTTTTGTGCCAGGGTCGGGGGGTTGGCAGGGTGGGGGTAGCAGAAGGTGTCAGGGGCAACTTTATCCAAAGCCAAGGAAAGAGAGTGGTTTAACATGATGGCAGCTTCATCTGGGGAGGTGATTTTGGAGAGAGTGTGGGTTAGGGATGCAAGGCAGTTTGAGAAAAGGTTGTAGTTAAGGTTACGGATATCTCGGAGAGCAGTTTGGCTGAGGGGAGAAGGTTGGGTTCATCCATTGCAACACTGAAGTCACCAAGGATGAGGGTGGGCAGGTCATGGGAAAGAATGTGTGGCAGCCAGGATGCAAAGTTATCCAAAAATTGTGATACTGGGCCAGGGGGGCTGTAGACAACAGCAACAATGAGGGGTAATGGGCTAAAGAGACGGACAGAATGACTTCAAAAGAGGTGAAAATGGGAGAAGGTGGGCTAGGAAGGACTCTGTATGTACAGTTGGGTGAGAGAAGGAGACCCATACCACCCCCTTCTTTGTTGCCAGAAAGTTCAGAGATCTAGAAAGGAGAAGGTTGTGTATGGATGTTAATTTATTGCCAACAGATCGGGCATTTCATAGACTGCCAGCGAGAGGGGGTAAGGACTTATGGGTAGGGTCAATGGGGATGAGGTTAGGAGAAGGGAGAGTCTTGCTGAGAGTATATGGAAGGGGGAGGCTGTGTGAGGGGCCAGGGTTGAGTGAGATGTCACCAGAGAGTATCAGTAGAGAAAAAAGGTGCAGGAGCACTGACAGAGAAATAAGGAGTGTGAAGGAGCAGGGAGACAATGAGTTATCAGACTGGGGAGTACAGGGAGTAGTGCCAACAAAGAGAGAGCAGGGTGAATAATATATTTTTACAGATAACTGCAAAACATAGGCGTACATTAAACAATGTGGCAAACTGAAGTCCAAGAGAAGCAGTCCAGTAATATGGGTTCAAGTGAGGCTTGTAAACTTGCTGAGTTCCAGGACTGGGATATGATGATTCAGTCAAAGAGATGGTTTGATGAAACACCAGTTCAGAATGGCAGCAGTAGAGGTTGTGTTTGAGTCCAGGTGGATAAATCAGTCCAAAGGCAGGAGATGGGAGTGGCAGAGTAAAATAATATGCCCAAATCTGTTCCAATTCCTGTGTCAATTCCCTGGATGAATTCCCATTGCACTTTTAATTTGGCACTTAACATTTGGGCACCTGACCAGGGTACTAACATGACCTTGCCTGTTGAACCTCTGAACTGTCAAACAGGCAAGTTAGTGTACAAGGTTCAAGTATGTTCTTGTACATTAGCTAAAAGACCCCACAGGTTCACTTAAATGTTTTTTTTAATTGGATAAAAAAAATAAAACAATGGTAAGACTATAATTTCCTTTATACTTTAGAATTTACTGTACTATAAATTGGAAATTAATTCCGAACCATTTCAAACCTTTGTTTTATTATTTGATGAATTATTATGTTACCCAGCATGTCATAAGGTAATTTATAATACAAATGTCTCATTCTTTTTTTTCTTTGATATGTTTAAGAGAGTACTTGGGTCACAGAGAAGCTGAGAAGAAGATCCTGATTGATAATCTGAAGAACACTGGCAATGGCACATTGTGCTCTGTCCTGAAGAGAACGGTTCCCTTTGGCATCGCTTACCATCACAGTGGTCTGACAAGTGATGAAAGGAAGTTAGTGGAGGAAGCCTATTCAGCGGGCATCCTCTGCCTCCTTACATGTACTTCCACATTGGCAGCAGGAGTCAATCTGCCAGCCAGAAGGTCAGTTCAAAAACTTCTGAATATCTAAGAATAACAAACCAAATTAAACAAGTTGCATGCAGTGACTGGTACCATATATTTTCCCTGAACAAAGTTTAGTTATATATATATTATTTCTGTTAATTATCCCTGGAGTAAAAAATGCTTAAAGCTTATTTGTTTTAGGGTCACTTTCCTCTCTAGGGGCAGTTGACCAATCAGTTTTGTGATATTATTAACACTGATGATGTTATTAAATGAAACATGATATTATTAAATGAAAATTATTTAATATAGATTTGTAAATAAAATTTAAAGAATTGAGTGCTTTGAACAAGATACCCAACACACCCAACACTAAGTTACTTTGTCATAAGAGAGTATGAAGTATTGGCCTTCTTTTGGAAATTTAGTTATTTGACTTCAAAAATTTAGAATCTGACACTTTCATTATGTAAATGTGTTGGAAAAGTGTCAATATTGCTTATCAATATAGCTGTTAGAAGTCAGAGATCCACTGATCACAGAGAAAGCACTAAAGCCAAAGCATCAACATACAGTTGGATCCATAAATATTTGGACAGACAACTTTTTTCTAATTTTGGTTCTGTACGTTACAATTAATTTTAAAAGAAACACCTTAGATGCAGTTGAACTGCAGACTTTCTGCTTTAATTCAGTGGGTTGAAAAAAAAGATTGCATAAAAATTTGAGGAACTAAAGCCTTTTTTAACGCAATCACTTCATTTCAGGGACTCAAAAGTAACTGGACAAATTAAAAAGCTGAAAAAAATGTTCATTTCTAATACTTGGTTGAAAACCCTTTGCTGGCAATGACAGCCTGTAGTCTTGAACTCATGGACATCACCAGATGCTGGGTTTCCTCCTTTTTAATGCTCTGCCAGGCCTTTACTGCAGGGGCTTTCAGTTGCCGTTTGTTTGTGGGCCTTTCTGTCCGCATTTTAGTCTTCAACAAGTGAAATGCATGCTCGATTGGGTTCAGATCAGGTGACTGACTTGGCCATTCAAGAATATTCCACTTCTTTGCTTTAATAAACTCCTGGGTTGCTTTGGCTGTATGTTTTGGGTTATTGTCCATCTGTATTATGAAACGCCTCCCAACCAATGTGACTGCATTTAGCTGGATTTGAGCAGACAGTCTCTGAACACCTCAGAATAAATTCGGCTGCTTCTGTCCTGTGTCACATCATGGATAAACACTAGGGTCCCAGTGCCACTGGCAGCCATGCACGCCCAAGCCATCACACTGCCTCCGCCATGTTTTACAGATGATGTGGTATGCTTTGGATCATGAGCTGTTCCCAGCCTTCTCTTTACTTTCTTCTTGCCATCATTCTGGTAAAGGTTGATCTTGGTTTCATCTGTCCAAAGAAAGTTTTTCCAGAACTGTGTTGGCTTTTTCAGATGTTTTTTTTTAGCCAATCTAGCTTTTTTATTCTTGAGGCTTATGAGTGGCTTGTACCTTGCAGTGCACCCTCTGTATTTTCTTTCATGCAGTCTTCTCTTTATGGTAGACTTGGATATCGATACGTCTACTTCCTGGAGAGTGTCGTTCACTTGGTTGGCTGTTGTGAAGGGGTTTCTCTTCACCATGGAAATGATTCTGTGATCATCCACCACTGTTGTCTTCCGTGGACATCCAGGTCTTTTGGCGTTGCTGCGTTCACCAGTGCTTTGTTTCTTTCTCATGATGCACCAAACTGTAGATTTTGCCACTCCTAATATTGTAGCAATTTCTCGAATGGGTTTTTTTCTGTTTTTGCAGCTTAAGGATGGCTTGTTTCACCTGCATGGAGAGCTCCTTTGACCGCATGTTGTCTGTTCACAGAAAAATCTTCCACATATAAGCACACTCCCTCAAATCAACTCCAGGCCTTTTATCTGCTTAATTGATAATGACATAACAAAGGAATTGCCAACACCAGCCCATGAAATAGCCTTTGAGTCAATTGTCCAATTACTTTTGGACCCCTTGAAATAAAGTGATTGTGTTAAAAAAAAAAAAAAAAAAAAAGCTTTAGTTCCTCACATTTTTAGCAATCTTTTTGTTCAACCCACTGAATTAAAGCTGAAAGTCTGCATTTCAACTGTATCTAAGGTGTTTCATTTAAAATTAATTGTGGAAATGTACAGAACCAAAATTAGAAAAAGTTATATCTGTCTAAATATTTATGGACCTAACGGTAGCTGCCAGAAATGTAGTATTCTTGGAGACGTCAACAATGAATCTCCACATATGTTGCTAACAGTACGGTTCCTTTAAACACTGCTTTTTCTCATCTTTTTTTTTTTTTATAGCAAGGAACCAAATATGCATTGTTCTCATAGTAACCAGTTAGTATTACTTATATTTGCTTATATAAACCATCTAAATGCTATGAACATACACATTGGTGCTTTGCTTCATTGCTAAGCACTTTGTAGTTAGATCTCATTTTTAGGGCCATTCTTTTACCTTTTGCTTTTTTTTCTGGACAGAATCATAGAAGTAAGAATTAAATTGCAGAAATCCTGATCCCCTGTAAATAAATAAAGCCATGGACAGATATTATGTTTCTATATTATATATTTTTTTCTAGTAATCATATCATAGCTTCCTTCTGCAGAGTTATCTTACGAGCACCATATGTTGCCAGAGATTTCCTAAAACGGGCACAATATAAACAGATGATTGGCAGGGCTGGCCGAGCTGGAATTGACAGTGCCGGAGAGAGCATCCTTATTATACAGGACAAGGATAGACAAATGGTAATATGGATGTTAAAATGCAACATTTTCATAAGTCAATCGGAGCGACTTGGCTTTCTTTTTATTGGTTTTTAAAAATTAAATATAAATTTCATTTTTTTTTTTTTATCCAGAGATGACAGTAAATTGTAGGTTCATTTCTTACCCATTTTCAGTAATCTGGTGACTAGGGAACCCCAGTTCTTACCTGCTACTAATGCTGGAGATGAATTACTAGACTTACCTTCTGCAGTAGTCCTGCTGTCTGTTACACACAGAAAGCCTTATCTAAATCTAAGTACTTGCATGTTCATTGTAGCCATTAGTAAGACCCTTTACCTGAACACAGGAACTAAGAGTTAGAAAGAGTTGTTGTTGTACTTTAGTTGACAGATGCCACCATTTTATATGAAGCCTGATTCAGCAATGCAGATCTTCATATATCAGATGTTATAAAGCTTTAAAGTTTACCATAACAAATACAACATTCATATATGGCAGAGTATTTATTTTTTTCTTTTTTGAATGTACACATATGCATGTGCATGTATGAACATATCAAAAGAAAAAGTAATGAATCGATTTAAAATATGGTGTAACAAATCTGGACCAAAACCTGATTATGCTCTTAAACCATATATTCTATGGAAACAAACTATGATGTTCTGTGTTGAGGGTACTTTTGGTAGTACCAGTTAAAAGCTTTTTCCTTTAGATTTATTCCTTGCACATTCTCTAGATAAATTTTTTTTATATGCTAGTCATCCATATAAACAGAAAATGCTTGCTCGTAGTATTTCATTCTTTAAATTTGATTTCTTTTATATTTATGTATAGTTTTGCTTGTCTTTTATTTTCTATACTTTTTTTTTTTTAGGTTCAGGAATTGGTTAGCAAGCCACTGGAGAACTGTTACAGTAACCTCATGAATGATAACGGAAAGGGATTTCAAAGCTTACTGCTTTCACTAATAGGTCTGAAGGTAAAATATTCAGTAATTAATACTGAAGTAGCAAATAGTTAGTTGACATTGACGTTGACATTTTATTAGATTTTTATTCAATAAAATAGAAAATATGAATTGTACAAAATAAATGAATATGAACAGCAAAATACAGGTATAGTTTGAACATAATGAACACATCAGGTTACAGAGTGTCTTTTAAATAAACATCAAGTAAGCATGTTTCCAAAAATCCAAGCAGTCTCTGTAGTAATGCTTGACCCATCAAACAGAATAAGAGGTCACAGAAATAAAAAGTGGTTTGGGGGGGGCGGTGTCCACATCAGGAAGGAGATTGAACCGAGGAACAGTGAGCAATCCATGGATCCCAGGTAAGTTCAAAGGCATGTAGGGTATCTTTAATAGTACAAGTGAGTTTGACATTTACCATTATCCAATTTAGTTTAACTGTTAATGGGGTCATTGGTATTGATGGTGACTTCCCAGCATGGGCCAATGTGATTCTACCTGCCAGAGCCAGATAATTACAAAATGTCCTCATATATTTTGGCAATGGTATAACAATTTTGCTCAACAGGGCACTTTCCGGGCTAGGGGAAAGAGAAGTTTGTAACAACAGGGTGAGTTAACTGACCTTTTATCATTATATGGACAAAACATTCACAATTTGCCCGTTGCTGTCGAAGCTAGGAATTGGTAACATTTTTCTTTTGCTTAGGGACATTTGTTAAAGTGAGAATTCCACCTTACTTCTGATGGATTTTCTGATACTTCCTGTGGTGCTCACAGGCAAGTCACAAATCCTTATTGTAAGAGCAAAGACATCAGCCAAAGCTTTAATCTTTCTTCACTATTTTCAACACAAAAGTGGAAATTGGCTGCAGTTCCACTTAATTGCATTTGATTTTTACATGTAATACATGGCTTTTGAAACTTACATATAAAGTATTCCTTAATCGCCCTAGCGGCGGCCTAGAGTGTGACACACTCGGGGTAGCTTTAACCAAAAAAAAAACAAAAAAAAAACACCTTGTTCCTTCGCTGTCCCCCGGCATCCTGCTGGTCCCTGCTGTACTGACATCAGTACATGCGCCGGTGCGGCCGAGACTTAGCGGTGGGAAATTCAAATAATTTTGTATTTCATTCAATACAAAATAGCTGTATTGAATCCAATACAATGAAATCTTCATTAAATTTTCATGCAAAATATTGTACCGCTTTTTGAACGGAAATCTGGACTGAATTAGACCGCTAGGGGGGTTAATTAATATTATAATAAGTAATGCAGGTACAGGTATATGAATATGCAAATTAAATGTATTTTTTGAAATGAACAACATGAACACAATTGCAGATTTTATATGACTTTTGTGTTTTGGTTCTTTTAGATTGCAAGAACGGTTGAGGAAATCTACAGCTTTGCATGTTATACTTTATTTAGTGTACAACAAAAACATTTATGTAAAGATATATCACTGTGGGACATAACAAAGGAATCATTAGAGACCTTGGCAAGCAAAGGTCTAATATGCAGAAAAAGCCTCCCTGAGTCAGATCAGTTTGCATTTGATGTTACAAGACTAGGCCAAGCAACCTATAAAGGTAACCAATGTGGTGCTAAATATGGGCATTGCTTTAATAATAATAAATACAATTGCCTTTAATGTATATGTTATCCTGTAGGTTCCATTGACTTATCGTACAGTGATGTGCTGTACAGTGATCTTAGAAAAGGACTAGAAGGTCTTGTACTTCAGAGCCACCTTCATCTTCTATACTTGGTGACACCATATGATATGGTAGCACAATGCAACCCAGACTGGATGGTTTACTTTAGACAGGTAAAACATAACACATCTTAGGTTTGTATTTTGCGCCCTGTAAGAGACACAAGATTTTATACTGATCTACATATTTTCTTAGGTAAATCATACATATTAAATATTTCATTCATGATTATGCTAATACACTATACAAAATAATGGTCAGATCATAGCAAAATATACCAGATGTAATTAATAAAAACAGCCTTCCAAAAAATAGTGTTTAAAATGCCTAACATAAATTGCATTTGCCCTATCCTAATGCTTAAATTTATACACTTCAGAAAAATGTTACTTTTTTGTCCTAATACCTAATTGGAAATGGGAAATCACCAAAGTTGTCATCAGATAATATTTTAAGTGTAAATCTTTCAATGAAGTTATCTATTTTAATTGACTAAGACTAGATTTCCTCTCATTTTGTAGAGATTTCCTTTTACCTTTGTGATTTGGGAAAAAAAGTAAAGGCGAAATCTTGCCACTGGAACACAAAGAAAATTAACTATTTCTGACTGTACTAAAATCAAAATAAAAACATTCACATATACTTTATACTTTGCTGAATTAAATAATACAGAGCTGTAGTAGTCTGTGACTTTCTATCTGCATTATTTTTAATGTTGTAATATTCAAATAGAAAGATTTGTAGGTGTCCCTTGTAACACAAGAGTGCAGCAGCACAACTTTAGATACACTTCAAGAACCAAAATTATTACAAGAGTTATATATAGACATGTCTGTCACAGAAATGCATACAGTTTTGCAGGTGATATAGCTGATTCCAACATTCCTTTGATTAGTATCGAGTGCAAGCTTTGGAAGAGTTTGTCATGTTCAGAAATTATGTAGCACATTTGTTGCTATGTTCACTGAAAGATTATCTACATTTCTCCATATAAACATAGAGAAAACCTTCTCTGTATGTGAGATAAGGTTTACTGCTGACAGGTATAAAGGTGGTCCTCCAGTATGTGTTGTGTAGTAGGCAGCCTCACACAGCCCAAGGCATCTAATGTATTTAAATAATTTTAATAATAGTTTGCATATGTTCTTGATGTTTGAGAATATTATTTTTGTTATCACCTGTTATTGCATTGTTCTTGATATAAAATTTAGTATTAGGCATGATCTATATCATAAAACGTATTAAATATGTAAATAAAATTATTATTGCATTTTGTTTTTCAGTTTAATCAGCTTGATCCGGTGGATCAGAAAGTAGCAGGAAACGTAGGTGTGCCAGAAAGTTTTCTTGCTCGCAAAGTGTCAGGTCAAAGTGTGAAAAAGGTATTTTTTTGTATTTGGTTTTAGTAGCTCTCATATGGTTGTGAAGTATGAATTATTCATTCTCAGATTCAGTGTTCAGTTACTTTATAGTGTTCTTAACCTAATGTAATTTTTTTGTTTTTTCAAAACGTTTAGTAGCACTGTGCAAACAGATGGTAGTGTGATAACTGACTACTTATCTATATGTATACAGTACATGTTGCTAAAAAATGTTGGAGAACTTTATATTGGCACCAATTGTTTTTATTCACTGAATGTAAACTTGCATTCTTTTAATATCCTGAATGTAGGGATCGGATACTTCCAAATATATATTTTTTTCATAGTTCCAATCAATTTTACATGTACACTTCAATCTGGCTGCGTATTTTAAGGATGCCCTGTATAGACAGTTGTACTGTTAGAGCCCAAAAAATAGGATAATAAATGGGTAATATCCATTAGTACAATGCAAGTTTACAGAAAATCTGCTATCTAGTAAGTAAACCAAAGCACTGGACAGTACAAGGCTAAGGTTAGTCCAGACATTATAGTAGTAAGCCAGGTTTAAATAAAAAAAAAAAAAAAAAAAAAAAGACGTGCAAAGCAGTCTGTGAGTAGTATTACTATTGCAGTCTATGTTCTCTTTTGTCCCCCTGTATTCAAGAAAGAAAGTGTTTTCCAGGTTTAAGCTAGCAGACGCTGGGCCATTAGTTGGTTTTTGAGGTAATTTCCAAATATGCACAACATTTTTATATATATTTTGGCAGCTCGCTTGCCAAATAAAACTTCTCTAGCGGATAAATATCCATGGCTCCATAACCAATTCTTCTGTCATTACCCAGTCTTTTCTCTGGTTTTGAGTCTTTGACTATCATTGGCCAGGTCAGGAAGGCAAAACTATGTATCTACCCTTTAATTACTGTGTTACAGCTCAAAACTCTGCCAAGACTGTACATGGAGCTTCATTGTTGCAAAGCATGTCTGCTCAGGCCTCAGCATGGAGTAAATGTAGGAGAATAGCCTAAAATAAATGTCCTAGTAAAATATGGACACTACTACTACAAAAGGATTATGAATGTAACACAGAGTAGCACAGAGTAGGCTCCCTGCTTTTATGGGAGACAGAAGGAGGTCTGGTGGTTGTTCTTTCTCCGAACTCTTGGATATTCAAGGACATACATATAGGGACTAAAGAAAATAATGTGTCTTGTGACAATATGTTAAGAAATGTTTCAAGTGATGAGAGTTACTGAACCTCTACTTCGTTATCTGTAGTTGTAAATAGAATTTTTAATTTGGATTGTAAGGGATTCAGTTTCTAACCAGAGTGTTGCTAATAGACATTCTATGTTCCCAATAGGTTATTACATGGTATTCATTGAATGTTTTAGCAATGAAATGGTAGAACGTGATAAAACCCAGTGTGTTGTACTTTTCTGATTTTAGAATGCAGATGACAGAGCAGTAAAACGTCTTTACCTGTCCTTCATATTGTATGCTTTGATGAAAGATTTGGATATATGGTGTGTATCAGGAAAATTTAACATGCCTCGAGGATTTATTCAGAATCTTCTGAATTCATCTGCTTCTTTCTCCTCTTGTGTTCTACATTTTTGTGAGGTAAATTTGATAAAACTCTTTTTATGTCTTTTGATAAAAATAAATATAATATTGTAGTGATTGCATTGAATTAACTTTCCTAACGGCCTAATTCCTCGCAGCACAGGTTCAACAAGGTACTGAAAAAATGCCATAACCATGACATATATAGTCATGGTACTACCGGTCTGAACAAACTCCAAATACTAACTTCTTGACCGGTGTGTCACAGCAGAAATTAGGAACTTGGAGAACAAGTAAACGTACTATACATAAGTATATTACTAGAAGTATAAGTAAACCTTCCCATTCAATTCAGCATGCAAGCATTGTGGTTCCTTTATAATCCACTTGTGTTTCCCCCAAAATGCTTAGGCAAAGGCAGGGGTCCAACTCCAGTCCTCAACAGACAGAGTCCACCCACATTTCTAATATTTCATAACCACACTTAAAAAGGTTTATCAATTTAGGTTACAATGTATCAGAAAATCCCAGCCTGTATGTTTCAAAGACAGCAGTTAGATACTCCTCTGCTAAAAAGCATGATTAGGTTTAGTTTTCCTTTTTTTTTTTTTTTTTTTTTTTTTTTTTTAATAATGGAAACACAGGCCAGTGGAAAGTATGTGCACCTAAAAAATGTTAATCCCTGAAACCTCTTAAATTGGTATCTGTAACAAGCTGCATTTCGAAGCCCATTACCAAGGGCACTTAAAGTGTACAGACCTGGACAAATGTGTTGGTAACACTTCATAAAAATAGAAAGAATCCTGGAACCAAGATTTGACTCCTAATATAAATGAAGTTACCAGTAATGTCAGTGCACATTATTGCTAAGTAAAAGCATTTACCAACAGCAATTGTACATCTAAGAAATGTCACTCCTATTGGAGATCCTGTCACTTATTCCAGTCTAAAATTAAAAGTAACTCTTACAATTTATTTGATTCAAATTGTCATTGGTTTGCTGACTCAAATATGTTGTATGAGAGGACAAAAGAGGTTTGAGGCTCAGATTTTGGGTAAAATAAAGAGTTCATCTATATTTTTTTGGATAATAAATCAAAACATGATTCAAATCATTTATAGTGAAAAAATGTTTATAGATATATACCCTGGTTCTGTTCACCGGGGTATATATTCACAGACACTTCACAGACCAGGGTATTTTTGAAACTAGACAGAGTCTTCAAAAGAAAATGTGCATAAACTCCAACAGTTTTTATATTGCATACAATCCATTGTGTTTGAATGAACATACAAGTGGTGTGTGCAATTCAGTTGCAGGTGTAGCCACATTTTTTGCAGAGTATGAAGTATCTGAGAAACATGCAGGTTTGCTGTATCTTTATTCACCCTTTGTCATTCCAAGTGGGGATCAAATTCATCCATCAATTGGCAATTACTTTGGCACCCATTATTATTGATGTTTTAATTTGTTTGTAGATGTCTGGTTTCAAATCAGGGCTCACAATAAGCCACTTTTTTGGTTGTTTTACCTGTGTGGTTTAGGCGATTATCCTCATGGAGGATCCATGACTGGCAACTGAGACAAAGCTTTCTAAAAGTGAGCAGCATGTTACACTCCCAAGATAGGCAGAGATTTCATTGTTTCTGCATAGACTCAAGGCATCATATGCAACAAAGCAGTCCCAAAACATAAACAAGCCTCCTCTTTATGTTTCACAGTACGTATGGAGTTCTTGCTTTTGGAAGACTTTTTTCCAACATACATACTATGCCATTCATAGACTGCTGCAACTTGCCATATAACTTTATTTTGTCCCATCTGTCCAAAGAACATTCTTCCAGAAGAACTAGGATTTGTAAATATGTATTTTAGAAAGGTCCAGTATGGCCTTTTTATTTTTATCTATCTATCTGTTATTCATCTACCATTCCCACTCTCCTTCTGCCCATTTTGGGGTCAATTTTTGCAAGAATGTTGGCCACAGTCCCATGGACTTCAAACTTTTCAATATTTGCAACTGTGAGATTGCCTATAATTTTCTTTTTGCTTTCTTTAGACTGCTTTTCCCCTTTCCTTTATTTTGTTCATGTTCATTTTAAACACATTATTGTGATTTATTTTTCCATTAAAATAGCCTGAATGCCTGCATGATTTGTTAGACGTGTGATACTTACTAACAAAAGATACTAACAACTAGTTAATAAAAGACACTAAATTATCCACTAGATTCTTTCCAGAATGTCCAGAACATTTAAGAATATATTTGTAGAATAATTGCTTGACTGAGGCCAATATTCTAAAGCTTTTCAACAGGATCAAGAAATCTTTTCAAGCACCATGCGTAGTGGTGCACCACTGGTGCAATGATGTAAGGTAGAAATGGAGGCCATTCTGGGGATATCTATATTTCAAGGATAATATCTAAATTAGAGTTCTGCTTTGGGTCATCCAAATCTGGAAAATATTTTGTATTATATTATTCTGTAGAAGAACAAGCCATGGTTTTCTGCTGCTGCCATGCCTCATGCTCTGATTTTTATTTTTTTATTTTATCTTTAAAATCTTTATTCAGATTGTATATAATGTATTTTGAAATATCCAAAGAACAATGATTCTCTCCTTTCAATTTATTGTTATTAAAAAAACATTTTCTGCTTAATAAAGGAGCTGGAAGAATTCTGGGCATATAAAGCTCTTCTTCAGGACGTTACCAAAAAACTGAGTTATTGTGTAAAAGCAGAGCTGATACCCTTAATGGAAGTGGCCGGTGTTTTGGAGGCAAGTAAAAGATATTTTTGCATTAAGCGGTCACTAGTATATATCAGTTTTTTTGAGCTTGCACATTAAGACCCATTTAATTTCTGCTAGCATTTTAATGTCTGCTGTAAAAACAGGTATACTTTGAATTGTATATATCATAATAATTTTGATGTATTTTAAATTTTATTAGAATGTATTTTTCTTTAAATGAATCCAAGTGGTCCCTTTTGCATGTCATTTATTATTACATATATTCTTCCAGTATCATGTATTTTTATTTTTTCTCTTCATAGGCTCGGGCCAAACAGCTTTACAATGCAGGTTATACCACGCTTGCACATCTGGCTAATGCTGATCCACAAGTGATGGTTAAGGCCATCGAACATTTGTCAAAACGTCAGGCAAACCAGATTATTAGCTCTGCCAAGGTGAGAATTATTATGTATACTTAGACATAAAGGGGCTCTTGGTGAAAATAGAGAAATCACAAATCATAGTTTTTTTTTTTTTTTTTTTTTGTATGTGTTCCCTAAATATTATATGGCAAAGATATATATAGATGACCTCCTCTTATTCTGGTTAGGGTAAAGATCTCCATGTCTGTTTCAACCTACTTCAAAATAACCTGTATAACCATTTATTTAATCATTTACTATGAATCATAACCACACTCGTATAGCGTTTTTGGATCTCTATATTCTTAAATATGATAATCGTATCTCTACAACCCTCTACAGAAAGGAAACTGCTGGTAACACTATCTTACATGCTTCCAGCTCATACCCTGACTCTCTCATAAAAAGCATATCATATAGTCAATACCTACGACGTAAAAGAAATTGTTCTACACAAACAGACTATATTAAAGAAGCAAAACTACTCCAATCAGAATACTCAAGAGGGGATACTCCAAGAAGTTCCTTAAAAAGGCATACCAGAAAGCAGGGACCAAAACCAGAGAATAACTACTTTTCAAAACTAACTCTGACACTAAAGAGGATGCAGCCAAAACCAGAATTATTACCAAATACAACACGAAACATAATCTACTTCGACAAATCTGCCAAAAACACTGGAATATCTTAAGTGATGATCCGTCTCTATCAAAATATGTGGGTAACAAACCTTAATTTGTTTTCAGAAGAGCACCCTCCAAGGGACCAAATGGTTCGTAGTCATCTAACCATCACGCCATATAATAATGCGACTACTGTAGCGAGGATTTGTACAGGCCATTCATTTACACGCAAGACAGTGTGGTCAGAGGTTGTGCACTGCTCTATGTAGTGAATAAGCAAAGGTAATTTTTCTACCCAGGTATTTTCTTTCTTTCAGATCATGTCTGGCTCTGCTGTTTCTCGTCATAAGTGTCTAAACAACCCTAATTCATTTTGTTATACCTGTGGCAGTTTCACCATTCCCAGTCAAAGGGCAAGCATCAGCACATTTGTAGAACAAGCCTATTTGACATATTTCAAAGGTAGACTTGGTGATCAAGATAAGTCTTGGACCCCTCATAAGGTGTGTTAACAGTGTGTCGAGGGTTTACGGATGTGAACAAAGTAAACACGTGAAAAGATGACATTTGGTATACCAATGGTTTGGCGAGAGCCAGGAGATTATTTCAGTGACTGTTAGTTTTGTATAGTGAAAACTTTAGGATATAACAAGAAAAATAAGTGTAACATAGAGTATCCTAGTCTACCATTCGGCTGTACGCCCATTACACAACCCTTCCTTGAAGAACATGATTATGGTGATGAACTAGGTGACAACAGTGATTAGGAGCTTGAAATTGAAGAGGACTCTGTAAGGAATTTCATCAGCATGAGTTGAGTGATTTGGGACTATCGAAGAAGGCTTCAGAACTCCTAGCATCAAGACTGCGTGAAAAAAACTTACATGAAAAAGGAACAAAGGTATCGTACTTTGGATCCAGAGAATCCCGAGTGTGACTCGGGGTGGCTTTTACATCCAAAAAGCGGTAATCCCGAGTCATACTCAGAATTTGCTATTGCTGCTGGGATCTGCAGTGAGATGTGAAGCACAATGCCAAAGTCCTGCATTGTGCTTTGCATCTCCCTCTGGAGATGCAGAGCAGCAGCAGCGTCGGGGTGAGGCGGGCGGGACATCCCCACTCACATCACCCGGGAGGATGAGTCATCTTCCGGGTGATGTGAGTGGTGATGTATTGGGGGGTGTGTCTGGGAGGGAAATTCAAAAGCAGATTACAATGTAATCTGCTTTTAAATGGTTTTTACAGTACAAAAACACCACACAACATGAAATAAAAATAAAAGTACATTTTTAATTTTATATTTTATTTTTAGATTACATTGTCTAATATATCATTATTTTTTAAAATTATTATTTATATTTATGTATTATATTATAATTTATGATTATAATATAATAAATAAATATAATTATCATACCCGGGAGTTAATCCTAAGAATTACAAGCCCACAATATAAACAAAAATTTCTATGCAAAAAAAGGATCACTTTTTGCATCAAAAAACTCACAGAATTAGAACGCTAGGGGGGTTAATGAAGGAATTGGGAATTCCAATCTATAACTCAACTGAATGGCGACTATTCATCGATAGCTCAAAGCGGAGATTAAAGTGTGTCCTCCTTCACAATGGCCATATTTTTGGGTCAGTCCCAAATGGTCATTCAGTTTCTCTTTGTAAAGGATATGCAGACATAAAGAGTCATTGAGTTGTTGCAATATAACCAACAGAATTGGGTCATCTGTGTTGACCCTAAAATGGTATGCTTCCTTTTTGGTCAGCAACACGGATACACCAAGTATCCCTGTTATCTGTGCATGTGGGACAGCAGAGCTCATGAGAGGCATTGGGTGGAAAGGAATTGGCCTCCAAGTTCTTCCCTAAAACCAGGTGATCCAAACATTCTACGTGAGCCACTTGTTGATAGAAAGAATATTATATTCCCGCCTCTGCACATGAAACTGTGTTTGATGAAGCGGTTCGTTAAAGCTTTGCCAACTGAAGGAGACTGTTTCAAGTACCTAAGTTTGGCATTTCCTAGTCTGTCATTTGAAAAAATAAAGACCGGTGTGTTTGATGGTCCACAGATTTCGGCAGCTCATTGCCAAGGACTTTCTTGAAAACACACAAGCAAATAATTACACCAAAAGTGTCCAGAAACTCTTGGAGAGCTACAAAATGCTTGGTTGCAAAATGAACATCAAGGTGCATTTTCTGCATAGCTATCTTTCTATCTTCCCGGAAAACTTGGTGCAGTCAGTGATAAGAAAGGTGAATGATTCCACCAAGATTTGAAGGTCATGGAAGGATGGTATCAGGGTGGATGGAATGTACATATGATGGCTGACTATTGTTGGAGCATCCGTCGGCATTGTCTTAACACTGATTACTCCAGGAAAAGCTATAAGCGTAAATTTTTACCTTAACCGCTTACCTGAATAATTTTCAAATAAGAGTAACAAAAAAACCTTTGTATAAATAAGACATTTAAATAAACAGCACATTCATGTTATTATTTAATTATTTTTTCATTGTATGTAAAATGTTTGTTTTTTGGAATGTTGTATATGGAATGTTGTATCGCAAAAACTGGATGTAATAGCAAAAAACTGGGGTAATTTCTGGAATCACTACCCAAATATTTGTAAAAAAAACAAGTGTAAGATCTAACTCAACAAAAAATTTGTTCTACAGTATTAGTAATCTACAAGCTACCAAAGCACCAGGCCTTAATGATATGGTTAGCTTCAAACCTTTCCCGCACACCACATAATCTACATCTGTACATTATCCCCAACACAAACATTATATTCATCTATACTAATAAATTCTTGCATACTCCATTTGCTTATAACATTCAACCAGACATATTAATTTAATCATTATCACCACTTTCAGGTAGAGTTACTACTCCACATATAATTTATGTCATTGCCTGTACGATACCTATATGGTGATAGATACCTGAATGGTGATAGATTCATGTGAACAGTATCAGTGGTATCTTGACTATCTCAATCACCTAATTTATGTTCCCATTAATTAAATATTTATTTATATAAATGACCATATAATATGACCATGTTAACATTGTATATGCACTTTATTCTCAATATATTCTATGATTGATATACGAATATTCTGTACCAAATACATTACATGTACTCAACCTAATTATTCTCTATAAAATAAGTGTATAAGATTATTGCATTCTGTGATACACTTGGTTACTGTACATATACTTCCCCATTATTGGGTTTTTTACTTTATTACCATTACCAAAAGTATTTATTACCATTATGTATACAATATATAGGAGCAATAATTACTTTAATAAGTCTGTTCGAGCCAGTTTAATACCATGTTTACACAATTTGTATCATAACCCCCCTGGCGTTTTAATTCTGTCCATATTTTTACGCCAAACATTGTTTTTGCATGGAAATTTATTTTACATTGTAGGCTTATAATTCTTAGGCATAACTCAAAAATATGTCTAATATTTAATAAATTTAATAATAAACTTTAAAAAAAAATCTGTTAAAACAAGGGTGCATAAAAATATTTTGGTAAACTATATATGTACTTTATAGCAACTAAAATCCCCTTAGTTTTAATTTTACACTAGATATTTCCTCTCATATATATTTTCCTAGTTATACTGCCTCTATCTACTCTGCTGTTATTCTTGCATGCCCCTTCGAGCTGAGAGCCGTGTCCTGCGCTGTGTGGGGGCGCCTGTGAGACACAGATGCACGCTCCCCACTCTTGTCTTGGCATCCGATCAGGGCGGAAGTGTTCTTCTGCCCTTTAATGCGCACGGGCAGTACAAATTTCTGGACGCCACACACCACCCAACATTTCCCTTGCTGCATGTATTACGTTACAGCACCACTACCTGTCGCTTCATAATCATCTCTAACTCAAGGTAGGCTTCATTTACTATCTGGCCAATATTTATTATGACTTTTAAGGTTTGCTGTATTTCAATACCTTTTGGCACCTTAATTTTCAGCTTATCAATCTTTTTTTCCCAGTTTACAAGCGATACACTCATATCCCTTACATTGATCCCTATTGTTTGTTATAAGTACATACCCAACTGTGAGAAACATTACCTCCTCTATACTATTCATATGTGAATTATGTACTATCACCATGTGCAATATTCAACACACTTTCAATGTCATGGTTTTTCTACATATGATGCAAAAAGTGATGTATTGTTTTTTTTTGGTTCAAATGGTTACATTGTTGATATGTCCTAATTACTATCACATTTATTTAATTTATACCTTCATTAATTGCAATATTTTTTTTGGGCGATGCCAGCACTACTGTAATTTATTATTGATACACAGTTCTACTTGTTCAATACCTCTACACAAAGTTTATCTCAATGACCTTATCTGATGTGATGTTAGTGAGTTGCAACTTTCTGCGGTTGTAACCTTACCCTACATTCCTAGAACAATTTGACACAACCATACCCTTAGCTACTTGTTAGTATAATATATAGAAATATCCCTAAATATATATGTCTTATTGATATGCTATCTACACCATAACCTCTTTTGATGTATATATTGATTGTATAACTCTCCAACATCGGTTACCATTTTTACCATACTTCCAGTTCTTTAATCTAATTAACAATGTTATACCAGTTTTTGGTACATTAAGGTTATGGGCAACCCTCCAAAAAAAGATCATTACCTGTATTCATAGCCATATTCTAGTATCTTTGAAGAAACAAATTGTGAATGCAAAGAAACATTTTTATTTTTATTATACCATTATGATCATTACTGTATCTGAATGTTTACACATATGTTATTTTCATATGCAGTTACTTTTTGCGGCTTACCAGTCCCCTGAGGAAGCCAATACAGGCGAAACGTGTTGGGATGCTCTACCATGCTCCTAATGATTGTAAAGTGTACTTCTTCAGGGATTATTATTGTCTAGAATACCGGTCCCAAATCTTCCCCCTTTCAGCTGTGCTGAAGGGATGGGACTTCATTGACTGATTGTTTCATATTTTATCAATATGTATTCAATGTATGTTATATGACTGACAATATAACCTACTTACAATACACCTTATTTAATTTACCTTTAAACCTCAGATTTTCTTGTCTTCATTTCAGGGGTAGGCATGACAAATTATTTTTGAATTTTGTTTAAGGACTGGTAGTTTCCAATCTATCCTTCTCTCCCATATTGACTCCATAAATATTCATATATTTAAAACTGAAATTTACAATAAAATAAACAATTAAGATTGTATTATTCAGTCAGCTGAGTTCAGTGTGTCAGAATGAGGCTTGTATGAGTAAATGCACTTTGTGCTCCGCTGTTTTAGGTGTAAAGCTTTATTAAATTCTCCTAAATACCTTAGTCATTTTAGATTGTCCTTGAACAAGGATAGCTGATCAGTGGACCATGGAGTGCAGGATTTTACCGGGTTGCATTCCTGGCTTCAAAATTTGTGAATCACAGAACCTGAACATACATGGTTTCATTGGTGTCAATAAAGTATCATTAAGAAATTCATGTCTCTGTACTTGTTCCAGGTCACCAATTCAGAAAACACTGAAGCCAATGCAATACCATGATAGCCTAGCAACTAGAAGTCACTAAGAGTATGGTCAGCAATGGATGCCTTCATTATTTTTTCATGACAGGCATACATTAAAAGTAAATTACAGGTAATTCCATTGACACTACTGGAAGTAGTCTGCCTTTAAGTAGAACTTAGGGGACAAATACTTGTGAACAGAGCAGCATTCGGAGGTGCAGGCATCATGAGAGGTAAGTATTCATTGTCTTTTACAGGTAGCAGCAATTTTAACAAATTTGTTCGACAGCAGGGTCAGTTTAATAAATACATAACTAAATTTACTATTTTTTTTAATATATAACACTGCACTAGAATAAAGAAGTCAAAGTGAGACTAAAAAGTGGCAAAACAGTGTAGCAGCTGTACATATAGATCAGGGGTCGCCATACTCCGGCCTTTAGGCCAGATACGGCCTAGCCAGTAGTTCATTCCGGCCTAACGCCCCCTTGCCAATCCAGCCCAATGCTGGCTGGCAACCCGCCTTCCCCTGATATAGATGGTAACTGTAAGCGCTAGATAGATGGTATCTGTTAAGTAATATTCCACGCAGTAATATCCTCATTGGTGTAAATAATGTAAAATAATCTGGTATTTGCTTCTGTCTAAAGATGTTGCTTAATGAGAAGGCTGAAGCTCTCCAAGAGGAGGTGGAAGAACTTCTTCGTTTCCCGGAAGATCTCCCAACACTTATCACAGAGACAGAAAATGTTCAGAAAAATGAATAAATGTATCACTGGACATATTTTTTATTCTATATTGACACCCCTGATTATATGAACTCGTAGACTGTAATAAATCAAATCTACTTTATTTTTTTTAAAAAAACTTTGTGCATTCATGTGATTCTCATTTTCATTACATGTCTAAAAATGGTGTACAAGTTGGTAAGTCATCCAAAGGAAGTTTCAGTTGTTATTGTATGTATGTGTGTATATGTATATGTATATATATGTGTGCGTGTGTATAATACACACACCCTTTTTCTGTAGTGTTGAGGTAAGACCTATGGCATCACAAGTCCTCCTTCTTTTTCACTAATGGCAGTAAGCAGTTCTTCCTCCTAGACAGCACTACCATATGATGATGCATTTTACGATGATGCATGATGCATTTTACAACCCATAAGACTGATGTTGGATTAAAGAGTGGAGGTAATCATTACAGCCAGAGATTTTTTTTTATTTTTACAGTGTGGGGTCCTTATTTTTTAACCATCTGGGCTGTTACCCCGAGCCTGGTTCGGGGTAGGAAAACTTGCTGAAAGCGTTCACCCCGAACCAGGTTCGGGGTAGTTAAAAATAGAAACAAGCGATACAGTACAATCTGATTGTCATACAACATTGTATGACAATCGGATTACAACTGAACAAAAACACTTACCTTGTCCCCGCAGCTCCTCCAGAGACATCCGTCCTCTTCTCCCGGCGTGTGCACTGACGATCCCCGGGGTTTCCCGGTGACGTCGGTGCAGGTGGAAAGCAGGTCGGGAAATTTAAATAATTTTGTATTGGATTCAATACAAAAAAGCTGTAATGAGTTCAATACAAAGAAATCTTTGTATTGAATGGTATTGAATTTTTTTAAGTTTATTATTAAATTTATTACATTTTGGACATATTTCGGTGACTTATGCCTAAGAATTATTGCCTACAATCTAAAATAAATTTCCATGCAAAAAATGTAACGCTTTTTGCATGGAAGTAGGGAAAGAATTAGAACACTCAGCATTCGCGTACGCGTCCCTCTGCAATTCCTGATGATGTAACTGCATACGCCCGTTGACGGGGGTTGTAGTGGGAAATTCAAATATTCTGTATTGGATTCAATACAAAGTCCTGTATCCAATGCAATACAAAATAATACAAAATATATTTATGTGGTTTTGCCTATAGGTATGTGACGTTGGACTCTGTTTTAAAATTTACCACATATATTACCATAAAGTATACTGAATTATTGCATTTTCAGTATTTTTTATTTATTTGTGCATTCTTGTTTAAGCTGAATTTTGTTTTTTTATTTAATTTTATTATTAGTCTTTTTTTTTTTTTTTTTTTTTTACATGATTGTGTGTTTCAAACTATTTTATTCAGATATCTTCTAGGCCCTTGTTTGGACATATTTCTGTAAGCTACAGGTCTACAATTTAAAAAAAACATTTCATGAAAAACAGTGTACCGCTTTTGGTACAGAAATCTAGACATCAGTAAAACGCCCAGGAGGTTAAAGAATGTGGAAGTTTAGTAGTTCTATGTAGACCATTGTTGCATGGTTTGGTTATTTTGTTTAATACATAAATGTGTCATTTATACCTTTACTTTTTAAATGCATATGAGATTCACTTTTGATTTAAAACCGGGAACCACATTTTGGGCCTGATTTATTAAAGCTCTCCAAGGCTGGAGAAGATACACTTTCATTAGTGAAGCTGGGTGATCCAGCAAACCTGGAATGGATTTGAACGGTCTGGAAGCACTGACTTTCCCTGGAGAAACAAAAATTTCATGACGGCCCGTAACTCCAACAACGTAAAACTTGCTTGTGCCTTTGCCATCACAGCTTCTCACTAAAAGAAAAGACTTTTAAGAATTTTTTAAGAAAAGTTTTAATAATCGCAAATTATATTTGCACATTTACATACTAAGATATTAGGCTGTCATGTGCTCCCACACTCATTTTTCTATTTCATCTGGAAGGGGGCAAAGCCAGGAACTTCTCAGCACTTGCTTGCTATGGCTGAGTACTGGCTCTGAGGGTAAATGTTTTAGTGTCATGTTCGGAATAGGTCAAAAGTTAGAAGCTGTGTGAAGCAGATTTTACAGATTCCACTCCCCCTTCCCCCTACTTTGTAATGAACTACAGCTGTTTATCTTTCAAAACGTGCAGACTAAACTGTAAAGTAGAGTTCAGGAAATTTCCCAAACTTTAATTTACTGACTACAGCCTGCTTTGGGAAATTCCCAATATCTATTATCTCAACAACCAATATGTACATGGTATGTAGTGATGCTAATTACTTTAATAACAATTAGGTTAAGTCTACACAAAACATATTTCTGCCAGATTTTGGATAGTAGACTAGTTTATAGAGTTCATAGACTAATCCTTTTCTAAATTTTGTATCCAGATCCCTAATTATATCCTGACAAAAGATAAATACTCAATTTCTAAGACATGGTTTTTTTTCATCCCTGGGCTATAAAATAAAACACTCCCTGACCCTTTCATTGCCTTCTTGCCCCTCTTTTGTTTATTTTATTCTCTCTATTTTGAATAACTTAATTTTTTTTTATGTCTGATTTCTAGGAGCTACAGTATAAGGTATTGTTTAGTACACTGTTTTTTTTAATATAAGCTTATCATTTTTTACATGCTATTAGCTATTACATGATCAAGAACAACTCTGACTAGTTCCTAATCATAAGTTGTTGATAGGCAGGGTTGGGGACCAATAACAACATGGAGTATCAGCTGCTGGTTCTCAAAGGGAAGAACATAAATCATTATATCATCAGCATGGCCCATTCTACTGAGGAAGGTAATTAGATTGCTTATTACCAGTAGCATGTCTTAAATTGAAAAGCATTCAGTAAAAACTTTAAAACCAAAAGCATTAAGCTAAAACATAATAATACTGAATATTTCATTAAAGTAACACCTTTGTCTCCCACATATGCATTGTAGTGTGCTATGTGTGGGTCTGCTTAGCTACCACCCAGTGAGAGTGCCCATATTCTCTGAAAGCACCTGAGCCTCAGAACAGGACCATGCATTATTAAAAACTTGAAAAACGAGGGGAGGCTTTAAGGGAAGAGTCAGTGGGATATAATAATATATGTATTGTCCCTTCAATGGGATATTTGCCAACCCTAGGAGATTTTCAACATTTCATACATCCACAAAAATTGACAAGTAGGGTTTTTATGGAAAACAAAAAATTATATTTCTCACATTCATAACATGTTGAACAACAAACAGAAATTGCTTGTATATAGTTATTTCTATTGTATCACCTCATAGCTTGAGGTGTAGTTGCTTTTTTCTAAACAAGAATAAACTACACTGTTTAAACTACATAAACTGTTTAAACTGTATCCAAAATTTTACATATAAAAATTTCTGCAAACCATATGTCCGTATAATGTAACTGTGCATGTAAATGGCAGGATTGTTAGACAATTCAAATAAATATTCAGTCACCTGATATATGTGTATATCTCATGAATAGATCTTTACTTATAGCAAGGTTAGTACATGTTTAAAAATGAATTCTGTGTTTACCTTTTTGTGGAAGTGTATTCGCTTCCAATTGGGGCTGCCTCTGCAGCTTACCGCTGGAACAAATACAGGGGAGAGAGAGGGATCATGGATCCAATTCAGTCTCTCTATGGTAGCAGCAAGATAAACAGAAAATGTAATTAAATAATCCAATGGATATCTTACCTAATCGAGAAAATCTTCTGGGGTGACAGAGACGAGCTGCAGCCACTTCTTGTGTCTTTAGTGAGTTTGGCAACCCATACTATAACCACGAGGAGGGTGACATCATAGGCTCTCCCAGCATGATAACGCATCGGGCAGGCGTGTGCCACCAACGTCAATGGAGCTGGCTCAATCACACTCCGTAATCATAACGTCCTCGGGAAGGGTGTGATTAAGGCAGCTCCATGGCCAGTTGCATGTAAGTCATTTACTTAAGGAAGATGGCAGCAGGATGTACTATGGAAAGCAGACAGGCTAAGGCTATGTACACAAGTGCAATAATTGTCGTTGGAAAGAATCTTTTACAATCCTTTCTAACAACTAACAATTGCATGATGCTGTACATACATCGTCCCTGGATCTGCCAGGACAGTCGTTTGCAGGATGGGGGCTGTACACACAGCAGTTTCTCGTCTGATATCGGCCCCAAAACCATTATCAGACGAGACCTATTGCACATGTGTACGTAGCCTAACATAGGAAGTAAAATTTAAAGTATCTGCTGGTATTATCTTTGTGTCAGATACCACAGAACACTTTCAGTGGGCTTGAAAAGCCCATGCCTGGGCAAGTCCAAGCTTTTTTGGAGTCACAAGGGAGGCCTTATATACTGACTGAGGATGGCACTGGTGAGGAGACCTCTGTTTGGATTACCCTACTTTGTTGCTTTAAAGTAATGTAAATGAGTAAAGTATATGTATGGTTAAGTATCAGAATGTCTGCTCCAGGGAACGTCTGATTTCCATAACTTACCAACCTGGATAGCCAGAGTGGTGACACCACTGTTTGCTATAACAAGTTTAAAATTTTCCATATCTTTTTCTTTCTTTTTGGAGTATAAGAAGATAACATGAAATAAAATAATATGTACTGTAGATGATACACTGCAGGTGATGTTTGAATCATTCCTATCACTTTTCATGCATGGTTGGCCTTATAAAGTTATTGGGGAAAAATCACCTTTTAGAATAAAGGAAAAACCCAAATGAAGTAAGCTTTTTGGAGTATAGAAGGATATCATGACAATAATGAGGGTTTTAAGCTGGTATCACATAAAAAGGAAGCAGTGCCCAGTAGCAGTTTGGACATTTTGGATGTCTTCAAATAAAAGAAAAAATACTACAGTAGTGTTTATTAGCTAGGGCTTCCTCCAGAGGTTGCTAGGGGTTCCTTGAGCAATAGGCAGTTTGGAACTCTCAGGTCCGTGTCCACTGGCACCAATTATACTTTTGGTTATCTGGTTCCAATGGTCAGCAATGTAAAAAGCATTCTTCTCAGTGGCCACCATACTAATGTACTGTGAACTGTGTATATATAAATTATAGTAGGGGTTTCCTGAAGATCTGAACGGTCAAGTAACATTGATCTAGACCATACACTGCAGGTGATGTTTGAATCATCTCCATCACTTTTCATGCATGGGTGGCCTCATAAGATTATTAGGGAAAACACACCTTTTAGAATAAAGGAAAAACCCTAAATGAAGTAAGTGCAAGAAATACAAACAACTCTGTAATGAAAGGAGACATGTGTGTGCATTTACTAATAAATAAAGTACTTGATCTGTGCAGCCTTTGTTAGCGGGTGATTACATAATCTTGGCTGGGATTGTGTCATTGGTCTTGGCTTTGAGATGAGAAAACCACATGTTTCTCCTTGTATAAACTCACTATAGAACAACAGAATGGAGCAACACTTTTCTGTCTGTAAGCCATACAAATACATCTAAATCTACTGTGGGAAAAATTCCCAAAATGTTATTATTACCACAAACTGTATGTAGTTACATGCTGTTTTTTTGGACCATTAATAATACCTATGATAATAGGCAGTGATTATACATTTGTTGATGGTTTTTACAACCATTCATTTGTTAAACAAAAATGAAATATATTGTTTTAAACTTGATATTGATAGCTTTTTTACATTTACATTTTACAAGTCACTAAAGTCTTAACACAAGTGAAATGCAAGAGGAAAGACATTCATAGGAAATGAAGAGCCAGAGGAAAAGCTAGTATGTTGTGGCCTATGCTATACACTTCCCAAAATCAATACCCCTAGCTAGATTTGTAATTAAATACACACAAGTCAAATACGTTATTTATGCCATCACTGAATTCAGCACTCCAGTACTTGGTATAGGGAGCGTGCACCTTAGATTTTTGTTGCTGGAAACAAACTTTCTTGATTGTTTCCAGTGACAGCGATTGAAAGATGAACTATCAAGGGCTGTACACACAGCATCTGTTCTGTTTAATGGAAAGGGGAGTGAGTGAGCTTGTCATGTATAGTGGCTATTCCCCATCGTTGTTCATGGACCTGCCAAGAGATATCTATGAATGACGTTGGGAAATCACTATAAAGCATGACTGTTGATCTTAGGCCATGATTATCTGACATGTGTACATAGCCTTACCTTCCAGTACCCAACTCATCAGTAAGATTTGCTGCCCAACACACACAGTTCACTGTTCCAAACATAGAGATCACTCACTTAATTTGTATGCCATCATTGAGATGTGGATACCATTACACACTACACTCTCTGAAATCCATACCTCTGGTTGTATATCCCTGCCTCCACTAAAAACGAATTACTCTTCATTAACAAAGCCACAACTTTGTACCCTAACACATATAGTTCCCCTCCCAATATCCAGAAAATCTACAATATAGCACTCACCTTACTCCTGAATACTATATTGGCATTATTACACAGTATTTATATAGCAGCCAACATATTACGCAGTGCTTTACATAATCATGTTACTAGCTGTCCTTAATGGGCTCACAATCTAATGTCCCTACCATAGTCATCCTGGGTGGAAAGCCATTTAACCTAACTACATGTTTTTGGAATGTGGAAGGTACCCAGAAGAAACCCACCCAAACACAGGGAAACTGCAAACTCCATGCAGATAGTGCCCTGGCCCACATTTGAACTTGGGACCTAGTGCTGCAAAGGCCATGGTTCTAACCTCTGAGTGACCATGCTGCCCAATAATACCTCTTCCCTGTACATTCTTAATACAACTTATCTTCCGGCATCCCAGTCACCGATGAAATCTGCACTTCACCTCACAGAGCTCACCACCCAGTATCATACCATCAGTGAAATCTGCAGGTTTACACAGACAGTTTACTTTCTAACATTCATACCACCAGTTAGATCTGCACTATAGTATGTTAAAGCAACCTTTCACAACTTTTTACCCATGAGGAACTCTTAAAGTTTTTTCATGCATTACTTCTTTTCTGTGTGCAGAGACCTTTCATGTGTCCATGCATCTTTACATTTCTGTGAACTTCAACCTAAGCATACTATTTTATTATTATTAATGAACAGGATTTATATAGCGCCAACATATTACGCAGCGCTGTACATTAAATAGGGGTTGCAAATGACAGACTAATACAGACAGTGATACAGGAGGAGAGGACACTGCCCCGAAGAGCTTACAATCTAGTTAATTATTTATAATTTTTTATTATTAATATTAGATTGCATAATTAGATTGTAAATTGTGTAGCTTTCTTGGACTTCACTACAATTGTTAAACTAATTTAACACCACTATTCAGATTACCCTATTGAAGAAAAGGGCACAAATTTAATAGTAATAACTTAATGTATAATAATGCTATCTGAAAACTCACTTTTGAATACTAAAAAAATCAGCAAGAGAAAAATCCCAAGTGTTCTCAAAGATTTTTTTATACTTCAATTTACCTTGTGCAAACAGAATCATGGGTAATATCACTTCTCTTTTCCCCTATATAAAGTAAATCACCAGCTGTCCCAAACATTTTTGAAACAAAACTAGATGTAGTTTCCATTTAGAGATGAGCACACTTCTAAATAGTAAGTTACAAAGTAGGTTAGGTTGAAAAAAGACATAAGTCCATCAAGTTCAACCACTAGGGAAATAAACATATCCCAGATATAAAACCCTATAAGAAATAGTTGGTTCAGAGGAAGGCAAAAAAACCCTGGTATAATCTGCTTCAACAGGGGAAAAAATCCTTCCTGATTCCATGAGGCAATCGGATGACGTCACTGTTATTTTTACTTTAAGGCCTTAATACCCAGTCATATTCTGTGCTTCTTGGAAAAGCAATCTATAGTAGTTACAGAAACCTACTTCCTGAGGGAGCCAATTCCACATTTTCACAGACCTTACAGTGAAGAATCCCTTCCTTATCCGGAGCTTAAACTTGAGCCTAAACTCTCCATTGAATTTGGGAGAAAATCGAACGGGGCTTGAGGTATGAGTAGCAAATGATGATAAATGAAGCAGACTGGTTTGGGAAGCTCCTTGTATTCCCACCTGATTTGATGTTTAGACAAAACCCAGCATGAACCACATCCTTTAAAGCAGGTCTCTAGTCCCCTGTCCATAATCCAACCATAAGTCCCTTTTAAATGCAAGTTGCTGCATCCATTGTTAAAGGCCTTTTTTACTTGTTGAGTAATCTGCACACACTGACATTGACACAAGAAGTAAGAATATGCCCCTATAAAATAAAATAGGAAAAAAAAATTTTGAACTTTAACAAAAATATATTTTGCTTGAAGTTGGGCTTGATTGTTTAAAAAATGTTTCTTAACATTGTTTGAAATGATATACTGCATGAACATGTGGATGTTCTTATGTTTTCATTACATATACATAGCAATTGCTTCATTTTTTGTACCTTGTTACTCATCTTATTTCACAGAAGGCTGATTCATAAAAACTGTGAAAAAATGAGAACAAAAGTACAGCTGATGACCATAGTGGTCTGGTTGTTATTACCCACACCACAATTGTTTTTCTATGGATTTTGTAAATGTTACCCACAGGGTCTGCTTATTGCAGTCAGTAGACACTCTTAGGTCTCTAATGATATGAAACACAATGATGGCCACAGCATATGTGATCGCCCAGGCTTTGCGTCCCCCATGGGGTCATTAGTATAGGGTCATTTTAAAAGTAAATAATGAATTATTGCTCCCAGAAAAACTCAGTTGGTCTAAAAAAAAAAAAAAAAAAAAAGGTATTAAATTTACCTAAATCACCATTCCTTAACCCTCTTCATATTAGTCATACCAAGCTCCTTTGAAGGCAGCAGAATTGTTCTTCCTCAAGCCAATACTGTTCAGCTTGCCCATTCTTTAACTTTGCCCTTACCAATGAGTTTTAAACTTCCAGGGCAACCAAGTCTGATTAATGGCTTTGAGCTGACATTCGTTTTCTAGACTTCGGTACAAAAGCCAGAGGAGAGTTCCACCATCACTAGAAGGGTAGTTTAATAGTCACCACAATATAGACAAAAGGGAGTGAGGTCTGCTGCGTGTGGATGAGTTCATTGGCTGGAGCATCATTCCTAATATCTGTTCAGGGGATTATGACATTAGTCTTGCCAATTCTGCAGTTTAATGTAAATACATTTTCTGATCTTCTGAGTTTTTGGGGTGGGGACCTGATGTTTCTTGTCAATTCAACATACATAGATGCCCCTGCTGCTTAACAAAGGTCTTGGGTTTAGTCCAGCTGTGACATTTCATGTATTACTTTTCTATAATTCTGTCTTTAGGTGAGAAATTTTTACCCTAAAATGTTGATTCCCAAATAATGACCTATTGTGTTTTTACTATGACTACTAGTGTCTGACCACTAGTTGTACTAGAACAAAAAATACCTTTATATTTGTTTTCCAATCTGTATATTAGCCTTAATTTAAATATGAACCTCATAACTCTTGTATCCCCGGGGAAACCACAATTGTGAGATTTCATCACAGTCATTTCTTTCCTCATCACTTTCAAATACACAAGACCATAGCGTAGGTGTCACTTTCCTGTAGGCGGAGTGCTTAGTGTTTCATTTGTTCTGAATTAAAAAGAATCAATTTAGGAAGAGTGACTTGACTTTGGGATGGGTTTACAGATGGGTGGAACTGGAAATTCCACTGGGAATATCTTCCACTGGATTCTCTGAGAAATAAAATAGATTGGCATGTGTTTGACCTGTTATCAACCATATAAATTAATATTAAATAATAATTTACATACATAATAATGATTAAAAAAAGTAATTTAAACTTAATAATTAAGAAAAGAGATCTGATCATTTCTTATGTGAAACAGCCTTCTAATATATATGACCATTTTACAAACTCCTGTTCTGCAACCTGTTAATCCATCACATCTATGAATAATATAAAGGTAGCAAAGACTTGTTCAGACACATACATACTTGGCATTGCATTATAAGATTACCGTCACTCCACTTTCCTCTAAACCACTAAGAATAAAGCTTAACAAGCATGCACAACCATGCGGAATACAGTGTCTAAATGCTTGGTAATCTTCTAGACTTAAAGTGCTTAAAAACCCTGTAAAACTTGAGTGTATGCGTGTGTATGGAGAGGAAATAGGGAAAATCGGCTGCATGTATAAGGTGGGGCACTTGGTACTTGCCCAGATCCAGGCTTAGCCCAGTGCCCAGACTTCTCTGTTCTGGCTGAATGCTGGATCATTCTGACAGTCAAAGCTCAGACACTTTCTGGTTTTGTTGCAACTAAACTCCACAAATGCCTAATGATACATCATTATAACAACAACCTGAATGGCCAAAATATATACAGGAAAGGTTGTGGGAAAGGTTTGCATCTTAGAAGGACTGAGGAAAAAACAGAAAGCTTTAGCAGGCTACTAGATGTAGGCTGCTGCCATCCATACCATCAAAAATTGCCCACAGTGACAAATTTTCAATAATTATAAAAATCTTAAATTGAATATCCTTTGATTAAGAATTAAGGTTTGTCCCATACATTTATGTACAATGACTGGTATAGCTATATTATGGCATTCATTGAAAAATTTGATTGGCAAAAGAAAAGAGGCACTGTAGCCAGCCAGCCTGCCCTGATTTTTATTAGCATGTAATGCCCAACACTGCCCCACCACCCCCACTGCCACCATCAGATCTTTTTCAGCTGCCAGTGATCTTTAGAAATCCAGAGACCAGGACTAACATAAACCTGAGCCAGTGCATTTGTTCATCATCGTTTTAGTGCATTTGCCTAAATATGCTGAATTCATACATGAGGATGTAATAATGCATTGAGTGTTAGTTTTCAATGTCATATAACTTAATTGGGTAAGATTTATTGGTATTCACGTTCTCCCAGGTCAGTATAACTTCTAACAACAGCCTCCAATGCAGTATTTTCCAGCACTTTTCTATGTCCATTCCTCAATTAAAGGAGATCTGTTTTTGTTTTAGAGATTGTGATTGATATAAATGTCTTTTTGTTGGAGAAAGAACAAAACAGGAAATAGTAAAAAGCATATCAGCACATTTAGGCAAATACTCCATAGGTCATATAAAAATCATGCCTTTCAGACAGTCCACCAGCAGGATGTGCTTGTGTGCTTTCTACAATCTGATTTTTGTCCAAGAGCCTTTGGAATATGATTGCATATTTCATGTAACAGCTGTACCAGTCATCAAAGCATTGGAGATGTCTATATACTTTTCTGTCTATACTTTAAAGTGCAAAAAGTGATCTACAATGTAGAAAAAAGCACCGTGCGTATAATTTATGACAATCTTTGCATGTATATTTATAGACCAATGTTTAGGAAAGTATGGATATACAAGGACTGATTTAATAAAGCTCTCCAAGACTGGAGAGGATACATTTATGCAGTGAAGCTGGATGATCCAGCAAACCTGATATAGATCTGGTCCAGGACTAACAAATAACAAATGATTCTTAGGAAATCCATTCCAGGTTTGATGGATCACTCAGCTTCACTGATGAAAGTGTATTCTCTCCAGTCCTAAAATGCTTTAATAAATCAGGCTCAAAGTATTTGATGTTTTGTGTATGCTATCAGTAATACTTTATTTACAATACTTATGGCTTAACCTCCCTAGCGGTCAATTTAAGGTAAAATACACCTTTGAATAATTTCTGAATAATCTTAAAACACTGTAAAGACTGTTTATGGGGCTGTCCCAGATTTTGAACCTAAACTGATAGTCCCACAGACCCCCCCCCCCCCCAAGTCTCTGAATGACTAACATGTTGGAATTCCTGATCGCCAGCACCAGATGTCTAATCACCATGGCACAATGGATAAACGAAATGGCAGAAAAACAAAACTTCAGTTTGACTTACTGTATTGTGCAAATGCACAAGGTGTCATTTGAATGGGGAGGAAACACTCTTTACTGTACTCACATGTTTGTACTTGGTTGTAACCTTTTAAATGAAAGCACAAATTATTGCAATGTAGTAATACTAAGGTGGATCTTAAGGTTTAAGCAATATTACTTTTAAATTACCACAAATGAAAGTATGTTTCCTCATTCTTCACTCCCATTGTAATTGTTTAAAAATTTGCCTGTGTTTAAAAAATGTGTTTAAAAAGTTGGTGGTGGGTAAACCAAAGGCGTGATACCATATAGGGGTGTATAGTTATATGAGAATATATTAGAGGGATTAGATGTGATCAACACCCCTAAATATTTATTCACCTCTATAGAGACTACATTTGTTAAATTCTTCAGTATAGACAGCATTGTGGTATGAAGGGAGGATATATACAAAAGGAGATTGTCCGCATATAAAGAGAGTTTCTAGTTTGAATCTCCTAACATACCACCTTTGACATCCAGGTTTTGAGGCAAAGCTACTGCTAAATGTTCCAGTACTAATGCATAAAGCAACGGGGATAAGAGACACCCCTGTTGGTTCCATTCTGAATTTGAAAGGAGTCAGATAGGGCCCCATTGACCCTCACCCTAGCTCTAGGTGATTAGTAAAGTGCTGAAATTCTCACAATCATACTGGGGCCAAGGCCCACCTGGCGTAATGTTGAGTTCATGAACTGCCAGCTGTTTATGTCAAAGGCCTTCCCGGTGTCAACCGATAGAAGACACATTGGAGTTCACGTGGCATGGGAATGTTGGGTCAGTAGAATGGTTTTAATGGTGTTATCTCTAGCTTTCCTCCCAGATATGAACCCGGTTTGATCTCTATGAATTAGGAAAGGCATGTGTGGGGAAAGACTATTTGCCAATAACTTACAGAATATCTTTGCGTCCATGTTGATCAAGGATATGGGCCTATAGTTTGGGCATGCTGTGTGGTCCTTACCTGGTTTAGGGATACTGGTGATATATGCTTCAATACTTTGTGGTGGGATATGTGTATCTCCTCATATAGAGGAGAACCCGAGTGAACCCGTCCGGGTCTTGTACTCTTACCCGCTAGAGTAGATTTTATCGCTCCACTAACCTCTTCCCCAGTAAATAGGGATTCTAAGTGAAATATCACCTCTGGATCTAATTCTGGGAGAGCCCAGAGTTTATCTTGTTACTTTTTCTGTCCAGTTTCTAAATGATCTCCCAGCGCACGTATTAAGCAATTAGACCAGCTGTAGGAATGTCTATTATTTATATTCCTAAACAGCAGTTCCATGCTGATTAATATAGCAGCACAAATTTCTGTATCCTACTCTTTTTATTTTTTATTTATCATTTAATAAATGTTATTATGTACATATTAATGAGGGCCTTGTCACTCAATACTTTGCATTGGAATAAACTATTGTCTTACCCTTGTTATGTGGTGAACATATATAAAATGCACAATAACAAAGCTTGTCATCAAAGTCTCCTGAATTCACCTTTTGTAGATTGAATAGAAACATTTGTAGATTCAATCTTTATTTCACTTAGCAATGAAAAAGATACATATAAAGAATGCTTGGATTTTCTTTGATGCCTAAAAATGTCTAAACTTATGTCTACCTGAGTATTGCCATCATCTATTAGCAGGGATTACATTCACGTTTCCCACTTGGGATTGTTGCAAACAGTAGGCAGTTATTACTTTTTAGGTATTATTGTACGTGTGCACCAAACATAAAAGCATTTGCCATGGTAGCAACTGACTCCAAGCCCTTGGATCAGTTAATTGGAGTTTCTCATTATATACCTGAGGTCAGTGTTAAAAGAGATATTCTGTTCAGTAACTAAGGTCCAACAGATTATACAGTAGACTCTGGTCTATCCGGCCTAATGTCCGGAGTTCTATTAATACAGTACAGTACTCACTTCCACACACAGGCCTGCCTCCCTCTCGCCGCACCCACGGACATCCGACACACAACCGGAGAGCAGGCAGCAGGGACGTCTCAACTTGCGCCATGCAGGAGGACTGCAGCAGATGCCAGCCCTTAACGCACCGGCATTTAATTAAGAATAATTTTTTCTTTTTAACTAGGCCAGATAGTACGGAGGCCAGATAGTGGTGAGCCCGACAGTTGAGAGCCTATTGTATATCATTTCATAGAATACATGCATGATATATTTTAAAATCATACAGAACCTTCGTACAGATCGGAAGTGTAATATAATAACTTTCAAATGGCATCCGGGAAAATCCAGTTGCAAACATTTCCCTGGTATGTTCATTTGGATGTCCTGAAGGCCTTTGATTACAATCATTCATCAAGGAGAATAATGCAATAGTTTTGGCAAGGACAAAGTAATTGAGTGCCAATATCTGCCTACTTTAATCTTTTTGTTTTCTTTGCTTTTTATATGACTGATAATTGAACTTCTGTTTTATGAGCTAGATGTTTACTAATCTATAAATAATCAATGTGTTTTCCTAACTTTTTTTTTTATGGCGGAAACAAAAACAGCATTAACCTGTAAAGGAATAAAGCTGCTTAATCAACACAGCTGTCCACAAGTATCTACCTGTTTCCTTATCTATTGAAAAAAAAAGAAGTTAAACGTGTTGAGTGAACTAAATTAAACACTAAGTGAATAAATGAAACATGCATACATACCTGCATATGTGTTTACATGAGTGGCTTGAACAGAAGACCCTAATTAGGGAGAAGGGTCAGTAAAACAGCTGACATATGTATTTCAGCTGTATGTATCTGTTCAGCTGGAGTTTGGCATTTAAACTATATATACACATTATTGTACACTTAATCTAGCATGTGTACAGTGGTCCCCCAACTTTATTTATCAACCCATCATGGTTGATTAGCAGTACTGTGATCTGTGGATATAGTAATTTTAGCAAGGGTTCCTCAAAACCTGAAAGTTTTTTTTCAAGGGTTCCCTCATGTTAAAAATGTATATTATTGGCATTTGACAGTGTTTTCTGGTCTAATACAGCCTTCCTAAACAATCAGAGTTTTCTCTACACATCTGTAATTGGGTAATGACTGTGTTTTAATTTCATCTTTTTTTTTTTTATTTACTGTTATTACTTTTCTAGTTAACATTTTGTTTCCGGAGAAACAAGATGATGACTGGGTACATTCCCATATAGTGACATTATCTGCAAATAAACTACTTCCCCATAAAAATATTAAGGCAAGCTTAACAAATGTAAATCACCATTTCTTCTAAATCAAACATTTATATTTATAACTGTGGTTTAAGGTAGGACAAAAGTTTGCTTGGCAATTTAAAGAACTTCTTCAAGTGTATCATATTCATTCTTATCCAAACAACCCTAGTGCTTTACAAAGTGGAAATCATACTGCATGAATTATTTTGTGCTAAGTGTATCCAGACTCTACAATGATAGCAAGGCTATTTGGGTTTCGGCTTGTGCTGGCTGGTACATGCATGCTGCCTTTGAAAGTTAAGCTCTGCAGTAATTTCACGTACCACCCTTGAGTACTTCAGAGTAGTTAGTGCAATGCAAGTTTCCCCACCCTCTGGGTGTTCATAAATCATGTACTTGATTAAGTGAGTGTATTCATATTATGTAGGCTACAAACACAATATAAACAAAAAATGCAAATATAGCTTTCTCAGCTATAGAATACAATAATTAACAGGGTTTATTGAACAACCAAGTTAACCATAGTCCAGCAAAAATATGTTTGTTTTTAAAATTTGGACTTTGAGTTGTCTGTCAGTTCACACTATGGGGTCTATTTATAAATTACTGAGTCTCATATTCAATGAAAGATTCTCTAGTGAAAAATCTTCCAGGTCCATGCACTTTATTCGCAGTTATTGATTCTCCATCAGGGAATATTTCATTAAACTTCAGATTTACTGCTTTAACAATAGACTCCTATCTGTATTTCTGACACAACAATTTATTGGGTATGGTGATCACAGGGACAGAAAGTCATACAAAGAAATTAAATTAAACTTTTTACCAATTTAAAAAACATTCCTTGCTGCATGCACCCTATCTTTCCATTCCCTTTGTCACCTTTTTTAATTAAACATCAAAAGTGTACATAGCCCAAACAACATTTTATTCAAGAGACATCTTTATCAGGGCTTAGAAGAATTTGTGCAAGGTGTACAATTTAACTCTATTGTCATATATGTCTTCAGAATAAAGTTAATTCTACACTGTGTACACACATGAAATTATAGCTGCAATTCAGATGCAAGCAATGTTATGGCACTAATCCTTCAAAGAGGTACATAAAGGGAATTCCTTGTCATGATCTGGCACCAGGTTTGAAGTGCAGTAATTATTCAAACGACAAACAAGCTTGTTTAGTACACAAGTAGTTGTAGAAATATGGTAGCAAGGAAGAAGAGTCAGGGTCAAGCTGAAGTCAGTAGTAAAAGGTTTCAGATGTGAAATGAAAAGTGTAAGGGGTGATTTGGTAGACAATGGTCACTGCACAAATAGTTGTAGGTAAGAACACAATGCAGCTGCAGCAACAAATCATAATATATTGGTGTAAACACAGTAATCTGCCAAAGAGAAGGTGCAGAAGCATACTTTATAGAGGAAGTCTAGTGGAGGATATTCAGAGCTCAACAAGAATCTAAGAATCCATGATTGACCAAGAGACCATACAGGAAGATATTTAGAACCTCTGGTGGTTATCCTAGTAGATGGAGCCGCAGCCAGGCAGAGAGGAATCCCAGAGCTTTGATCCTAACACTCCCTATACCAGACAAGATATTCAAGCTTTCACTAAGTTGTCAGGAGCCCCATTCTACTACTACTTCTTCAAATAGACAGCAAGTGATAAATTCTAATCCTTCCCCAACACAGTTTTGCAGGTGCTCAGAACATAAAAAGTCCTATTCAGGTCTGTTCTTTGTCAATGACAGGTATAGAATTGCTTACCCAATCTGACTGCCAAATGTTAAAGACTCCATCGTCCAGCAGCATACTATACTTATCAATAACTGCTAAACAACTGTCAGATTGAAACTTGGATTGCTTAAATTCCAAGTTCCAATTTCAGGCTGGAATATCTTCAGTCCAAGAGTGAATTTACTACTGCTACAAACCACTATTTAACTTCATTCTAACTTTAATTTATACTTTTTTTTAGAAAACTCTTTCTTGTCCCTTCCAGTCTGCATAGTTCGACAGCAACCTGCAAGAAATACAGTAGTGTTAAAATAAAATCCCTTTTATAAATGTTATTATCATTTGATTTTGGGGTCAGGAAACAAACTGATTAATATACTGCATAAATCTAAGGCTACATACACACGTCAGATGATTCTTGTCCGATATCAGCCCTGAGGTGATTGTGGTGTATGTACAGCGCTCGTCATTCGTCGTCCCGTCCTCCATCCTGGCAGATCCAGGGGCGGCGATTGACCGTAAAGAAAGTGAAGGGGAGAGAGCGCAGTAGGGTGCCGCTCGGTTGTTCTCCGCCTCATCTCTCCATAAAACAGAATGGTGCTGTATGTACAGCACTCGTTCATGCGTTGACCAGTCGTTAGTCGTTGGAAAGGATCCCGAAAGATCCCTTCCAACGACAATTATTGCACGTGTGAACATAGCCCAGGGGGAATCTGAAGGTTTATGCAAGGAGTCTGTTTCCTTTGAAGCACAGTCCTTTTTTGAAAATTCAGACAGAATAATAAAGAAAGAGGGTAAAGGATATGAGTCACTGTTGTCACTGTGTAAATTTCAGTTTAAGGCATTGATCCAAGTAAACACAAGTTTTTTCTTTTTACAACAAAGCAAATAAAAAGATAAAGGAACACCACCATTGTAATGCACCACCAGCCTGATAGATATGAGAACCTTAAACAACCTTCATTATTGTGCTATGTAACCTCTGTACAAGGACAAGATGAATAGATGATCACCTGGCCATACATTGTATTATTAATGAACAGTATTTATAAAGCACCAACATTTTATGCAGAGCTGTACATTAAATCGGGGGTGCAAATGACAGACACATACAGAGAACCTTTTACAGATATGAGAACAGCTCCAGTTCTGAAACACATTGTTTAGCTACACATGAAGCGATGCTGGCTGTGCAAGAGCTTTACTAAAGGGAAATGAACAGTAACTAGGAAAATTGTTGGTAAACTTACATGTATATGGATACTCATCTCCAAAATACATGTGACTCAAAGAGCTGTTCATGATATGTTGTGGAATTGTTCCAACAGGAAAGAGGAGGGTTGGTGATTGGGAAAGGAATGGTGAAATGATAGAAAGGATTAGATACTAAAAAGCTATTGCCCCACATGTGTAAGAGCATACCATCCATCCGACACTTCAGAATGCTTTGTCTTAGTGCATACACGCATTTGGGCATTTGTCAACAAGCTTTGAGCAGTTTAAGATATTTCTGGAATCATCTAAAATACATGACTAGTGCATTTGACCTGTTTGCATTCTCAAAGACTTTTATGGAAATGCAAAACCCACCTAAAGTGAACAAAAACCCATTAACATAGGTCCTAAGTTGTTACTTTAACAAAGACATTGTTCAATTTGCAAAATATATGTCTAGTTAGTTTTTCAAATAAGGTGCATGTGTTTTGACTTTAAATACCCAATCATTATTATTCACTTTGCAAATTAAACATGCATTATTTCTTTAGTTAATCAACTCCATCATATCATACATAAATCGATAACACAGATTTTAATAAAAAAACAATGTTTTATTGATAGTAAAAAAGGATCAAAATTTTAAATAGACAATTAATATCATACCAACATAAATATATTAAAATAAATTATAATATTTTACAAAAGATTAACAAGTTCTACAACATACAAAATGTCAGGGATAAAAACACATGGTCAACTATCTTGTTTAAACTGCTACAATAAAAAATATCATTCATTTTCCCTTTTTTTTACTTGGCACAGACAAAAAAAACAGTGTTTTTAAAACACATCCAGTTTCTGTCAGTTAATAGAAAATTAAGTTTCTCAGTATGGTTATTACCTACCTTCAGTTACATAATTCACTTAATACTGATAGGCAAGACAAAATATGGCACAACAGACCTACACTTAAAGGCCATAAGCATTGGGCCTCGGAATAGAGCCAGAAGTAGTAACAGTCAGAGAGCTGGTTCATTATTTTACATGTACAATGAAGCCATTGCTTATAACAGTCACGTAGCAAACGCTATGGAAATCTGGCCAAAGAAATAGGATGATTGCCACCTAATCTGTCATACGGCCAAAGAGCATAACAAATTCATTTCCCTGACCTGCAGGAGACATCCCCAGCTTCAAGATCCCGGGGTCAACAGCATTATTAAGTATATTGGAGTGATATTTTTGTTCTTGTTGCTCTCAGACTCTTGCTATTCATAGAGGAGGTTTACAAGCTGAGAAAACTCTATGATCTAACTTAAGAGTTAGTTCCATTCTTTACATCTATACATAGCTCTGTTAAAATAGAGGATTAGGAGATAAAATCCTAACTCTTCTCACAGCAGCTGACATCTTTTCTTCAGGCTGTATTTGTCAGTTTTTAGCAGTATGCATAGGGCCCATATTTGTCAGGGTGGATAGTTGTGTACAATCACATCAGGAAATATTTCTTCTGTAATATGTGGCCAAAATAAGCTTTCCATTGAAGTTTATGTTTCAAGCAATGTCCTGTACTAATTAGGATGTAGTGGTCTTTGCTCTGTAAGAAAAAAAAGAATATTTAAATGCATTGCATTTTAAAGTTGTACTTACAATATTTGAAATATTTGATTGTCCCCATCATAATCTATTACTTTGTTTTAGTTATTCAAAGAATAGGACAAATGTTTGCATTAGTAGCCTTGTAAAGATAAAACATCTATCACTTGTCTTGGTTTTTGAGTTTGAAAACGCTGTAGTGTACATATAACTTTACCACAGCATTTCCAAATGTTTAAATTCATTTTTTTTTTAAAAAGTCATCCAAAGACTATGTTCATTGGACCTGAGTTGATAAAGCTCTTCACGGCTGGAGAACATAGACTGTGATAGGAGAACTTGGGAGATTCGGCAAACCTGAAATTAATTTCTTAAAAATCATGTGCTATTAGTTGGCAAAAGTTTTCAGTTCTGGAACAAATCCATTTAAGGTTATGCTTGTTGCTACCAGTCTTTGAGAGCTTTAATAAATCAGGTCCAATATATTTTCAAGTTAAAATGATGGTGCAAGAAGTATGTAATATTTTACCGGTAGACAAGTACTGTTAGGATAATAGAGTAAAAAACTATAAAGGACTTTAATGATCAATTCCCTGCATTGTTTGTAATGTGGCAACCTGTACATGAATGAAGCCCTACTGATTATAACCTTATCCTTATAATGGCAGAAGTCAGGAGGGGAGATAAATTATGTTGCATTGCTGCATTGGTAATAAGTGTAATACCTTTTACCTATAATCTAAAATATTATTTAGAAATCTTGGAATGTAATGGTTAGGGAGTCTAAAAATAATAACTAAAATAAATTATACTTACGAATCCAGAAATCTGTCAATGATCCTTTTGACCCAGGGAGCTGTTGGCTCTAAACACACCATCAGACCTTTTTTCATGGTGGCTCTGTTGGTTGAGAAAGCAGTTATGTCAGATATTTTACTTATAAACATATATTGAAATACATTGATCAAATGTGTTTCTAATATTGAAGACAATTTAGAGTAAAATCACTATTGCACATTCAATATAAACTGGCTTTTGCAGTCTCATAAAATAATGTGGGAATGCAAAACCCATCTGAAGCAAGCAAAAGACTCTAACAATGTTTTAATTAAATTCTGGATGAGGTCAATTCCAACACATTTTTTTCTAGCAACTAGAACAATGTCTAAGTAGAAAAGGTAAGAAAGCATAGGTATTATGCTTGACAAAGCTGCTTTTGGAAGACAACCAATTAAGTTGAAAGAAGAAGTGAAGCTTTCCTCCTGAAAATGCTATTTTCCTAGTAATCAAGAGGAGCCTCTGGTTCTAGCTCTGTGTGTAACTGGCCCATAGAAAGTATTATCCTAATGTTCCTAAACTGCACATTTGTTTCTATAGAGTTGGTGACAGAAAGTACTGAAAAACAAATAGTCAACTCTACAATCTATTTCATGACAGCTTTACTTTGCCAAAAGTTTTTCTTTAATAAAGAAACTTTGAAAATGATAAATACACAAAGACATAGAAAGACATGAAATAGTATAGTACAATAGTACAAATTTCTTTGATTTTATAATACTTACATGACCTCCACATTCTTGCAGTGTGGACCTTTTGGAATCACTTCCAGGTTTAAGAAATGTCTGGCAGATATTGGCTTGCTTTCTGTTTTTACACATTGGCATCTAAGCTCTTGAGCTGATACAAGTGTTTTTCCTAAAACAAGAACATAAAGGATTTATAAAATATCACAATAACTATAAAAAACACAGCAAAATAAACACATACAAGGTTATTTGGGCAGTGGCTTAAAATTAGAAATTCCTTTGTACATAATAAGAATATTTCATGTTGCCAGTAAGACTTTGTTTTATTCCCCATATTTAGTTTAAAAGCCAAAGTCTTGTTTAATTAAAAGTTATGTAATCTTTAACCTTTTGATAGCCTTCTATTTTTAATAATGCTATTCTGTAAATGCTTAAACAAAATACGATGCAATGAATAAAAAAAAAAAAATTGAATGGAAGTATACTGTGTTTCCAAATGATTCTATTTATGTCAAATCCTAATCTACGGTAGTTTGCATTAAAAAGGGTTTCAGTTTGTTTTGACAATAAAAAATTAATTGCAGTTAATTATATGATAGTTGTCTCTAGAACAACCCTTGCAAGCAGCAGAGGTTTTTTCTGTGACTTTTGCCTTAAATTCCCTAGCTGTGAGTGATAGTTTGGCAGAATTCTTACCTTCTGAGAAAGTAATACACATCAGACAGACAGCCAGAACTGCAAGGATAGTCATTGTAGCTTTCATAGTGAGAAGTGTATTTGTCAGCTGAATGACTGAGGCTGTGGTTTTCAGTTCTATCAGAAGAGTTCTGCTCATACAGCAACAGCTCACTCCCTTATATCCCTAGCTGTGTTGTGAAAGAGGAATTTCCAGATTTGCCAGACCCTTTTTAGGATGAGTAATGAGTAAAAATGCCACTGCTATGTTAATGTATATCGCCTGGGGAAACCCAGCTTTTGGGAAAGTTTCCAAGGATCACGTTTGATCATGAACAGTTTTTTTTTTCAAAAGCAAAATGTTTATTCTTGTAGTGTGAGATAATTGTAATTGTCAGTTACATTTCAACCACAGATACAAGATGTGTTCGTGTTTAAAAATAATATTTGTGTACAAAAATTATAAAAAAAAGTAAAAAAAATGATAGATATCAGATTTTATTGTTCTTGGTCCATAATAGTGACCAACACTTAATAACCCACTAAATACCATTTTGTTTCGTGTTGAATACCAATAGATGTACATTCAAAAATATCATATAGAAGCTCACTTTGTTTAATAATTTTTTTGTTGTGCAGTTAAATCAGAAGACAGAATCACATCTATGTTGCACTGGTAGTCAGTAGCAGACACTGCTGTCTAGACCCCCTAGGGGTAAAAGCCATAGGTCGCTGATAAGGCTGGCACCAGAGGTGTCTGATGCATCCCCCACCCCTCATTCTGAAGCCTCGGTACAGAAGGACAGTAACTGCTGACAACTACACTAGATTGTCTGTAATGACCTTAAAGTCATGTGAGCTTCCAGCGAGAAGAACAGAGAACAGTAGTAAATCTTACTCCAAATCTATGACTCTTGATCCGAGGCTAGCACTCAGGGACAGAAATGTCTTTATCATGCTGCAGATATACCGCCCTGAGGCCGTATGCACAGAATTCACATTTGTTATGAGAAATTCAAGACTTCAGGACAAAATTTTTAGATTCTGCAAAAACACAAATTAATTGATATATCCATGTTTCCAGTTAAAAGCTTTAGAGAGTTAGGATTCTTCAACTATTTTTTATTTTATTTTTTTTTAAAAGGTACTGTCTTTCCTAGACATGTTCAGATTTCTCTGGGTTGTGCATTGTGGTGGACTGGACAGGACCACAAAAAAAAAAAAGAAATGGTTCTGTTGGATTGTTATCGGCACTTCACCCAATTTCTTTCTTTAACTTTAACTATATATACTATATAGATTGACATTTAAAAATCAGACCATCCATAATCCCGTTCCTTCAGATTTCTGGCATGGATTTCAGAGAGCTTTTTCAAATTTACACTGGTTTCTGGAGGCGCCGTTTGTGTTTTGATGGTGTTGTACTCCTGAATCAGCTGTTGGGTCTTGCTTGCATGTGCTTTCCTGCTCATTCTTCTCATTTATTTTCTGCCCAAATGTCCCCAATTTGGATTCAGCATCCAATTAAAGGATTGTACTTTTAGTCATATTCTGTTAAATATATACAGCATATATACCGTGTTTCCCCGATGATAAGGCATCCCCATCAAATAAGCCACCCCCCGATTTTTGCTCAAACAATTTAAATAAAGCACTTTCCAACGACTTTCCTCGTTCGTCGGCGTCGTTGGTTACTTTTTTACGAACGATTTTTGCCCAATCGATCGTTCGTCGTTCGTTCGTCGTTCATTTTGAACGATAAAAATTGGAAGTGTGTACGCACCTTTAGTGTGCACTGATCCTCATCCAGCTATTTCTTCTCAAATTTACCTGGCTCCCTCTTTGCTGGTTTGCTCCTTCTTGCAGCTCTGCCTCAACAGCTGCTTTACACATTCACTGCCGGTACATTCACACTGGTGCAAATGTGGCTGCCTCCAAGTGGGAGACAATACCCAGTGTGTGCAACACTGGTCCATTTAACTGGACTCAGCTGGTTTCCCACTCCCAATTCCAGTGGGGCCCAATGTTACACCCTATCTCATATCTCTGACTCTATGGCCCTGATTTAATAAAGTTCTCCAAAGCTGGAGAGAATACACTTTCACCAGTGAAGCTGGGTGATCCAGCAAACCTGGAATGGATCTGGACCAGAATTGATAACTCTTGCTAACAAAGAAGTAATGACTTTTAGGAAATCCTTTCCAGGTTTTCTGTATAACCCAGCTTCACTGATGAAAGTGTATTCTCTCCAGCCTTAGAGAACTTTAGTAAATCAAGGCCTATATGCCTTTGCAGCTGTCATGGGCTGCCACCCTCTTATCTTTTTAACAAATATGCTCACTGAAGACACGGAAGACAAACTTGGCCTCATGATCTGGTGGGCAGTGATACCAGAGTGGTGAGGGGTCAGACATGATGTCTGTGTTCCCACTAGGGAGATTCCCTCTTGCTATTTGTCTTGGTGATCATTATTACCTAGACCAAATCAAAACACATGACTAAACACATACAATTCATTACTTGTTCTAGGGATTATTGTCTACAAGGGAAGTCCCCTTAGTTGGCACAGATTACCTCTGTCTTGAGCACAAGGAGTGAAACAAAATCTCCCCAATGGGACAAAAGTAGCAAAAAATGAGATGAGCTTTAACCATTCTGTAAAAATAAAGTAATAAACTATTTGGCTGTATACTTTCAAATTGCTTTCACATCAATTATAAGTTATAAATAGAAACAACCATAACAAACTGATACTTGTTAACAAACTGAATTTGTTTTGCAGTGTAAGAACAGATTAAAAAAAGACAAAATGAGGGAAAAAGTGAATGTACTGTATATTGAAAGCACTGTGACAGTGATAATGGGGGCATTTGAAACAAACACCAAGGACCTCAACTGCGACCTATGATGATCACCACTTTATAAATGTGAGGTAGTTCATAAAACCACAAATAAATAGTAGTCAATACCAGTTCATCCTATGATTGACAATCACAATTTATATGAACACAGCAAACACAATAGTTTTGCTAATTTACAAAAAAAAATAAATCACTTCCCTGTCTCCTGTACCGGGATTTTTTTTTTCTAATTTATTTTCAGTTTTGAGGGTGACAGGTATACGTATTGTTAGTGTGAATGTGCCAGTACTTAAAATGTTTACCTATCATTAAAACTATTTTCTTATAACAGCAGTTTTTGCTCAATGAATAGAAGGGTCAGATCTGGGAAAGTCCGAGGATTCTTGGCAGTTGTCCATTTAGCTAACAATATTCCTAGCCAATTCCTTTACACAACACAATCCCACATCTGTTTTTAAAGGTATGCAGATATATTTTTCTGCTAAGCATTTCCTTCCTCACTTTTCTTCCCATCCTCCATTCTAACCCCTCTAGGCTATGTAAATACCTAATAAAACAGTGCTAGTGTCCTTCTACTTAAAGTGGCATAAGGAATCCTGCATAATTTCTGGACAATAAACAAGAATCACTGCAGTGAAAAAGACGTAACAATAGAACAATCAAGCAATGACCAGCATGCTGCTATCAGTAAAGTAAAAAAATCTTTAGACTATAGAACACTTCTCCCATGTTACAGAGTTGGGAAGGGTGGGGGTTACTGTATTCTTTGGGAAATAATGCTGCTTCTTTATATTATTATTATTATTATTATTAATAAGAAATAAATATTAGTCTTTATATTAATATAAATACAACATATTACGCAGTGCTGTACACTAAATAGGGGTTTCAAATGACAGACAGGTACAGACAGTGACACAGGAGGAGAGAGGACCCTGCCCTGAAGAGCTTACAATCTAGGAGGTGGGGAAAGTAGCACACAATAGAATCGCTATAGACAGAATAGAATAGTGAGTACACATTATCCCACTAGGATGGATGACCTGAAAGTTATTACAATTTCATATATAGATATTTTTTTATTGCATTTAGATACACATTAATCCTCATTCAGTGCATCTTAACTGCTTGATATATCAGGATTTCTAATCCTGGCCTGACTATTACTCAGGAACCATTAGCCAGGAACCATGTAGTAACAAACTGTAATGGCAGCTCCTGGCTGTAATGTAGAAGAGATCTGCCAAACCTTCATAGACCCGGAACTTATTTACAGGTTCTGGGGGTGCAGAACTTTTAAAGAGTGAAAGAGCGGAGGTTCAGTGAAAATCAATTCATTTGTCTATTGAACCCGGAAGCGTTCAGCTCCGTGTACTTTGGGTTTATAGCTATTACTTTAAATTTACACTAGAACAATATGAATACTATCAACATCCCTATTATTTAAACCTAAATGTTTACTGGGATTGTGTGCCCCTTATAGCAACATATTACACAAGGCTTTACAAAGTCCATAGTCATATCACTAACTGTCTCTCACAGAGTGCTCACAATCTAATGCCCCTAATATAATTAATTATTTTTAAAACAGTCTAAGGTCAATTTAGGGGGAAGTTTATTAGGCTACCGGTATTACGGGTTTTTGAGAAAACCACACAAGGAACAAAAAAGGCTCCATGTAGATTGTGTCTTGGGCAAGCTTTGAACCTGGAGTCTTAGTACTGAAGTCCAGAATGCTAACCACTATGTATAATAAATGGAATCATTTCCTCTTATTATAGAATTAGGATGTAAAACTGAAACTCAAAACTCCTAGACTTCCTGTTTTAAAAAACTGGAGAGGATGTCACAAGTTATTTAAATTTAACATAATTCCAAGAGCTGGAAACAGGATATAGAGAATAAAAAAGTAAATGTGCTGACCACAACAAAACATGTTTCATATCTAAACTCCCACATTTCAGAGAGCTGCATGCATTATGCAGTCTTTTGTTGCTCTTTAAAAAGCAAAACAATAGCTTGGCATTACCTAAAGGGGAATAAAACTCGATGATGGGTGGTGAGCTTCTGCCATTTTCAGAAAGTATTAGCAGCATACTTGTCGAACATGGCACATTTTTACCTGTGTGCATCCGTCCCTGCAGTGATGACTAGGAAATAGTCTAGGATAGCAGTCCCCAACCGGTGGTCCGGTTGGAGAAAATTTTGGTGGTCCACCGCTCTGGATGGCATGCCCCCCAAGCCACACCAGCAGACCATTTCCCCCATATGGACACAACCCGCCCACTCTCCCATCGCAGGCTCAGGGGGTGGGCAGGTTGTTTCTCTGGACACAACCCCCCCAATCTGAGCCCGCAATGGGAGAGTCAGTGGGTTCTGGCATCATGACATCACTAGTCAAGTTTCTTCCCCTTTGAGTGACGCACGGCTCCCCACACATGCACGGTCTGGATTCTGTGCATTTAATGGTCTGTAGGTCCGAAGAGGTTGGCGACCACTGGTCTAGGATATTGTTGCATCCAAGAAAGGTGCCACCTTCCACACCAGATCTACTGCAGACTTCTGAGAAGATGGCAAATGGAGCTGAAAGCTGACTATATTACTTATATTCATTGATTTAGAAAAAAAAACATGCTTTAAAAAATTACTTAGGGCATGTATCTATAGCCCAAAATTTGATCACTTACTTTTTTTTCATTCTATAAGATTTTCATTGCTAAAAAGCTATTTAATGCAAAAATTACCCGTTTACTTCTTTTACTATTGACTCATTTTATACAAAAATAAAAGCAGATAAAGCAATTGTTGTAACTCTATTATTATTATTAATATTATTATTATTATTATATTACACTTTATAAAGTGGCAACATGGAGTGCTGTACAAAAAGGGGTTGCAAATACCAAACTGTATAATAGACAAATATACAATTGATGGGATCTGAAAAGAGGACCCATATTACATCTTTTTATTTTGTATGAGTTTCCACATGATTTGGGACCAAAATATTCACAATAAAAAGTCAAGCATGAATTTATTTTCCAGTAAATTGGTAAACTCAGTCAATATACAATTCTGAAAAGTACATATTTATACATTGATCAAAAAAAGATACAAAAATAAAGTCAATTGAATTTTTTTTTCAAATTGTTTGAAACTACTATTTTTTTTTTTAAATTTAGGATACATAAATAATAATTAGGTGTCCTAGGTGGAAGGTCACTTGTTTAAGAGACCAGGCAAACTTCTCACCTCTATGAGAGCTCCTTGCAATGTCCAAATAACTTTATTCTAAAGCCTGAAGGAAAACAGAACTGGACAAAAAAAAACTTGTTTTCCTTAAGGCCTTCAATCAAAAGAATAAAAACATTCCAGTGGGACTTTCTCTCTCATACCCCCAAAGTGTGGTAAGAAGAATGACCGGACTGATGTCTAAAACATGTAAATTATAAGAATATGAAAGAATAATATAGGAAATATTAAGAATATCAATTCTTCTGGAGGGATTGTTGTTGAAAGAATGATCTGATAACAGAGTCTCTTTGTTTGATATCTATTATACAACTGTTTTAATAATACAGGTATTGTTTTTAAAGAATTGTGTAATACCTTGGTTTTTCTGGCTAGAACATTTTTGGTAAATGCAGATTATTACCTGATAATCTTGCCAAAAAATGTATTTAACTCATCAGTCTGCATGTAATGGAGAAAGGCGGACATGTCTGGAGTCCAGCCCATTTAGCAACATGACTCCTTTCATAAATACAGTAGGGGAATTGTTGTAGCCACCTAGAAGTGTGCTCTGTGCAGCCTTCCCATCTATCTGTAATAAATTACATTTTTGTTTTGGGTTTAGATATGCAGCATTTGGCAGTGAAGAATAAAAATCTAGTAAATTCAAATCTGGAAAATGATTGCCCTCTTTATGACATCATTATGCCAATGCATAGTCTGTGATGTCAATGCTGAAGTCTTCAGGGTTTCTGAGGACCATTCTGACTGACAGCCAATAAAAGGATTCCACATCACTAAGCAGCTAAATAGGTACCCAGATGAGAACACTTCCCATTCTGTAGCCCAGAAGAAAAAAGACTAACATGTCATGAGATGTAGGATTTAGTTATTTTTTTTTTTATTTTATTTAAGTTAGTTTATTTATTAAGTAAACAGGGCTTTAATTTACCTGGGCATTAGTTAGAAGAAATTTAAAGTTAAAGAATAACTCTGGCTACAACTCTTACCCCTTCTCTGACACTAACCACTGTAGTAATCTCTTTCTGCCACCTAGGTGTCATATTAAAGTAGAAGTCACCTGTTCCCATTCTGTTGCAGGACATCTTCATTCTTCTCATCCTAGATGCAATCTTGGGGCATCGTGATTGGCCATGCTGGGATAATGTCCAGGAGTACATTCAGTCCCAGCAACTATAGGGTAAACTGGGATTGCCGGGTATCCTGGCTGAGCAATTTTGACAGGTCCACTGTCAGGCAGATAAGAATGCTTAATACAGAAGGGTCTTGCCTGATCACAAATTTTTAAAATTCCCCCAATAATCAATGGTCATCATGATACTGCATTATATTGCTGCAAAACTGAACTGGAACAAAATCTTTACTTGCAAATGATGTCTCCTTATGTCCCCATTGTACAGTGTTTGGAAAAAAGTATTATCATATTTTTACCTTACCTAGTTTATTAAACCTAGATCAGATCACCTCCAAATTGTCTTTTATCAACACTAAACAGTTCACATTAAACAGGCCCAGATTTTCAAGTTTTCTACATTGGACCTTCTATCTTTTATTTATTGAGTACCTCGTTCCCAATGTCCAACTAGTATGATATGGTACTATATGGTAATTTTCAATTTTCCAGTGGTCCTATACAGTACTTACTATTTCTCTTACCTTCTTTCATTGTCCAGATAGTCATTCTTAGTAGATGCTTACTATGTGCTATATCTTCCTTCACTTTTTTGTTGTGATATGATCATAATTTTGTTAACCTATATGAAGTTTATTAAAAAAGATCTTCCAAGAAACGAAAGTTCATAAAAAGAAAGTGTATTCCATTTAGCAACCAGATTTCTCCGGTTACGTTTTAGCCTATTCTGCAAAAAGGGATGTGAAATCTAAATATGACAATAGAGAATCTTTACTTGCAGGCAGCTGTATAGATGACACTTGTTGTCTCCTTAGACTAAACTTTACATGTGGCCTAGAGGTTTACCTTTCACTGAACTTGCTATTTCCCCTAATCTCCTGTTTTTCTGCAGAGAATTGAGCTTCAAATTCACTGTAATTTAAGTTTATGGTGAACATTTCTTGTTCACAAATTTGAATTTGACTTGTGAACATTTGTCTGTGCAAACCTTTAATGCCCTGCCTGCCTTTTTCACTGGGATCATCTTGCTATTATTGTTGCTGCCCATGTGCCAGTTTCCTGCCAAAATAAATTGTAGGCATTCCTCTAACTCTGCAAAAAAAGTCAGGCTAACTTAAGCTGCGTACACACTTCCATTTTTTATCGTTGGAAATGAACGACGAACGATCGATTGGTCAAAAATCGTTTGTAAAAAAAGTACCCAGCGACGCCGACGAACGAAAATAGTTGCTGGAAATGAACGACCGGACCGGCGGATCGGATTGGACGACGATCATTTACCATCTATCGTGTGTACGGTCGTTCAGTGATCGTTCATGGTCTGAGCATGCGCGATGAACGAACGTTCGCTCACTTCCTGTGGTGCACGTCACTTCCTGTATCATTCAAACGATCGCATCTATTGTGTGTACAATATCTGCGAACGATCGTGTCATTATCTGCATGTACAGGATCGGTGCTATACGATCGTTCGCAGATATCGTGCAGGATCGTTCGACGTTCGTTTACCAACAATAATTATTGGAAGTGTGTACGTAGCTTTAGAGTGTTAAAGGTACTATACTCAGAGGTAGTAGGGGGTAAGCTGCTTTTGTAGTGGCTGGGCTGCAATATCCAGAAAGAAATCACATCACATTACTGGCCAAAGTTTACAAATATAACAGACTAGCTGATTACCTCGCGTTGCCCAGGTATTTATTTATTACAATCTTATATTATACAGGAAAAGGAATCAAATAAAGCTATAGTGATTTTCTTGTCTATGGTGTTGTTTCATGTTTTAACCTTTGATTGCACTCGGCCAATTGCCTTACGTTTTCTCAAAAGCATTAATACCAAAAATTTGTTAAAGAGTCCAAAAAAACTATGTAAAAATATAAGCAAGAGGCACACTGTCACTAAACAATACATACACATACACATACATACATACATGCAAATAAACCTCTGACATATAGCACAGCGCTGTACAAAGATCAGCAGTTCACTCACATGAAGCATGTCTAGCAATTTTGGTTTAAATGTCTTGATGCATTTCCTAGTGTTGATCTAATGTCCCCCCACAGTCACACACTATTAATATATATTTATATACCTCTGACATATACCACAGCGCTGTACAAAGATCAGCGGTGTCATATGTCTAGCAAGTTGGTTTAAATGTCTCTATGCGTTTCCGAGTGATGGTAGAACATAGCAAATTTGGTTGAAATGTCTCCATGCGTTTCCTAGTGATCACATACACACATACATACATCCAAATATAGCTCTGACATATAGCGCAGTGCTGTACAAAGATGACTGGTGCATTCACATGAGTCTCAGTCATATGTATAGCAAGTTTGGTTGAAATGTCTCCATGCGTTTCCTATTGATGGTGGAACATAGCAAGTTTGATTGAAATGTCTCCATGCGTTTCATCAAAATATAGCTCTGACATAAAGCGCAGCTCTGTACAAAGATGACTGGTGCACTCACATGAGACTCAGTCATATGTATAGCAAGTTTGGTTGGGTCCTCTCCTCCTGTGTCATTGTCTGTATCTGTCATTTGCAACCCCTGTACAGCGCTGTGTAATATGTTGGCACTATATCAATACTGCTTATTATTATTATTATTATTATTATTATTAATAATAATAATAATAATATTAATAATATTTGTTTTTTTAGTAAAATCTAGGGAATATCTTTTCTCACTTTCTGTACCAGTGACCACAAAGGTGGTGAGGAGATCTACCCATTAGAGACAGAACCAGAAATAAAAATCTGAAATTCTTAATTTTACCCATTCAAACGTATTTTTTTACTGTCCATACTCCTATATGAGAGATTCGGATCGCTTCCTGTCTTATAACCACATCTGAAGTGGAGCAATATAAGACCTAGTAAATTTTGCAAGCCATTCAAATGAATGCCTGTTGCACACAAATGCATGGAACATGTTTTTTTTAGCATTTGTAGCATCACACACCCTGAGAACTAACTAATAGTGTAGCAAATATGATTGTTGCTAATGAACTGGCCAACCAGAAGAGATAAAACATTCCTAGCCTAAACCAATAAAACTTGATTGATGGCTGAATTTTCTATCAGTACTAAGCTAGGAAATATTTATCATTCAACAATATGCTTTTCCCCTATACAAAAGAAAATGTATAATAGGTGAAAAGCATTTGCTAGAACCATTTTTAGTAGAACAAAGGTGTAGCCTCATAATAGAAAATATGTTTAATGTCCGAAAATACCAATATTTACCTAAGCCTCCTCTGGTATCACAGCCTCTTTCATGGTTCATATACATTCTGTCTGTTAAGTACATTTAATCATCCTTGTTTCTATTAGTATATACTTGCAAAATTACTTTTTAAGGATTTCAAATGTGCTTTATCAGGACTCAATTAGAATGCAAAAATATGGATGTTGGTTCATTTTCTTGTTTGCAAACCAACAAACAGGCACTGACTCCAGCACACCACCAACTGATGGCCAAGGGGCCACAAAGGACAAAGGAATTTTGTAGGACCCCCAATATTTTATCCCTAATACTAGAATCACCAAAAATATATTTCTGTAATGACAATTCCATACCATAGAATACCAATGTTTAAATTCCTAAAATCCAACTTAAACCAAAGTTGAACAAAACAAACTATATTAGAATTTAGGTTGGTGAGTACATACAAATTGATAGATGGAATAAATTATTGTGTTTTGCGACAAACATGCTTGCAGGCTTTTTGAAACTCATTTTCTGTGTTTTCTAAATTCATCCAGTAGGTGGGTCACATAGATGTCACTATGTGACAACCAAAGTAGAAAAGTGGAACAGAAAGTAAACACTATGGAAACAGCAATTACAGTATAAATCATGAGACAGGATTTGTTGTCACTTGGAGTTTGTAGTGAGCATTTGCCTGATTCCATTCCCAAAGTAATATATTAAATTCACTAATAACATGATTGCTTTAAAGCAGATCTAAAGTCTCACTTCCAAAATTGTGAGCAGGTAGGATTTTTTTAAAACATACCTGCCTGTTTGAATTTTTTTTTAAATACACCAAGGTCTGCATACACAGCTCGCTGCATGATACAGGGATTAGCCTGGTAAACCACCCTCCCCTGGTAGTCTAAATAAAAAAAATGGGATTAGTCGGGTATGCATTCTTTATTGCAGAAAATGTATCTTACGTCCCTTCTACAATAAAAGAGCAAATTTTTCTTTAAAAATGTTTTTGATTTTTGGGCGTAGTTGGGCATTATGAACCCATAATGATGCCCAAAAGATAGCATTTATTAAACCATCCTAATGCAAAACTAAACTCTTCTTCCTCTTCTGGGCGATCTTTGGTCATTTTTATTGGCCGTGCCGGGATGACATAAATCCCGTGTAGGTGCACTGGAGTTCATTCATCCCTGCACATGTTAGGGAAGCCAGGACTGCCAGGTTTCCCCAGGAACAAAAGCTAGCCGTACACTTGTGCAGCTCAGTTTTGGAGTTATAATCCTGGAGCAGGCATGCAAACATAAAAGCTTAATTCAGCGAAAGGTATTACAGTTAACATGAACATTATTCTTTAACTAGGGAACTTTAACAGTTGTGGTAAGTTTAATGCACATGCATTTCTGTGATTTGAATAAAGGCAACAGTTAATTTGAAGGGGCTACTCAAAAAAGCAATGGAGAGAAAACAATGCAAACACATTTTTTATATTTTAGTGTACCTCAAAGTATGTTATGGTAAGATATGGTAATAGATATGCTGTGAAGATGTTTTAGTAATATTTAGTATTTAGTATTAATAACACCGCAATTTACTGCAAACACATGTAATACAGTAGTACAGACAGGCCCTAACAGTGTATTGTACTTTGTTGATATTCTTGTCCCTGTTAAGCATTAAAAGAACTCTTAGCAGACATAGATAGAATAATGTCAGCTTATCTTGTAGTGGAAAGCTAATGTCCTTTCGGCACTGTATTAAAAAATACTGTGTCGTTTTTCACTAAGATTTATAAAAGAACTTGCCCAATTACCCTCATGTGATATGTTTACCATTATGTCATTATAAAATTCCTAATTTATTTTTCTATAGCATCTGTAATTATTTGAGGAAGTTGTTGCATTTTTGAAGCCATTTGGCATCTGACCCCTAGATGCCCTGATCTGATATAAGCAGATGACAAAATCACTTGAGTTGCTAAATTTCCCATGAGGGGAATATTTCAATGGTCCTTGTAAGTGCCACTTTTCCAGTCTCATGATTAGAATATTATTTGTTTGAAGAGTTTCTTAGCTACAGTGTTTACTCTGCTGCTGAAAAGGAACACAAAAGAGCTGGAAGTGACATGAGGTTTACAAAGTATGAAAAATACATTTTAGTGCATAAAACAAGATTTGATTGTGGGCTCTTCTCAGTTTATTTCAGAAAAATACGTAACTTTATTAGAGCATTGATGAACTAGCAGTTATTGTACCTTTTTTTAGGAGTTAATCAAGACAGAACCACTTAATTTGCTGCTGAAACTTTCAAGGCTGTTCTTATCTTTGCTGTACTACTATATCAGGTGAGTCTGAGGTGGGTCAGCAGATGTATAGTACCTGTGCTTGTGTCAGGTCACCAGTCATGCAATGAAGAACAAGAATAGAACATGGATATTCAGTGGCAGCTCCTATATTCATTGATACGCTATTTTTTAATCTAGCTTTTTTAACAGCTAGATATTTTAACATGCTTAACGATTTTGTTCACTAAAAATAATATAGTACATTATAAGACATGAAATCATATGACATATTCTTACCTTATGGTAAAAAAAGCTTAGAAATTCGCTATCTCTTGTTTCTCTAGGTGCTAGTAATGTGCAATCAATAGTAATGAAGGAAGCCGAACTAAGAGTTACAACTGTATTGCGTAAAATACAAAGATAAATTTCTTTTACTCTTTGTTTAAAAAATGTAAATATTTAGATGTACACAATCTAGACACAGGGTCATATTAAGAAAATCGAATTATTCTAATTATAACATAAATTTGAAAAACGTTTAGGCACATATCACACCACAAAAAAACTTGCAGGTACAATTTCTTTTTCATTTACAGTTTTTCTGTTTTCAAAAAATATATATTGTTTGTATCTGTCTGCCATTTACAACCCCTATTTAATGACCGGCATTGCGTAATATGTTAGCGCTATATAAACACTGTTTATTAATGATAACGATAATAATGTTTTAAGTCATTTTCTTGCATTCATTTTACTTTAAATTGTTGAAAACTAGATTTGTATTCTCTTTGTACTCTTAAGCTAGGTACACACTTCCAATAATCATTGTTAGAAAATGAACGATTACGACTGATCCACGAATATGCACGTTTATACTTGAATCGTATTGTGCCAAATTCTGTACATGCTGTAACAATACGATCGTTCAAATATAATCCACCAATAGTGTACACATGCTAGATACAATCGTTTGAACGACGGAGGGAGTGACGTGTAAAGGAGAAAGTGTATTGCAGAAACATGCACGATCACTGAATGACTGTACACACAATAGATAGTGAACGATCGTCGGTCAATCAGATCAGCCATGCCGGTCGTTCACTTCCAACGACAATCCTCGTTTGTCGGCGGCGTGGGTCACTTTTTTTAGAACAATTTTTGCCCAGTCCGTCATTCATTTCCAACGATAATTATTGGACGTGTGTACGCAGCTTTAGACAGCCCTGGAGAAGGTTAGCAGTTTAGAACTACTGGGATACTATATTTTTGTTTGGAAGGTAATTCCAATAATCTCTAAAAAATGTATGCTATGGTATTATGCTATTATGTTCTTCAAATTAATGACCAATCAATATGTCTCAAAAGCTTAGTACAATAGTTTAGCAGTAATTAGGTGTAGCCAAGCATAAAGAAATGGTAAAATCATACATATATCTCAGCTATAGACTTAAACATGATAGGCCACCCTATAGGAGAGCAAAAAGCATGCCAAAATGGTAGTAAATGCTCTTTACCTGAATAACTGTATTGTTAGAAATGTAGAGATTTACATATATTACATAAGTCTAATCACCACTATTTCTCCATGTGTGTATATTGCTTTGCCACCTTCAAGCAAAATCCTGCATGTCACCTAACCTGTCCTTGAAATCCACAGGCACATTTCATGAATAGGGGCCCAGCTCAACCATCAAAAAAAGGTATTTCCTACAAATCATTAACATTTGTCCAAAGTGATTCAGTATAGTGCAGTTCACAACTTAGGAGTGGAAATAACTAACAATCATGGTTTTCCTCTTAAGGCTTCAGCTACCACCAGTTGTGCAAATTTCCTTTCTCATGCTACATGAGCCCATATTATTCTATTTTTAGCCTTTAAAAATTGTGAAAATAATCACTGCATCAGTAAAAGCAATAGATTAACGTATGACAACATATACTCTTGGTCTAACTACGAAATTTTAGATTTGTAGAATTGTACAATAACAAAATAATGATAAAAAATAATAAATAATAAATATCGCTCAACTGTCATCAGGTGAAGCTTTAAGATGTACCATTATTGAAATTTTTGGCAACATTTATTACATATGCTTAAAATGCATAAACTCTTGTGGGATCGCTTCTTTACAATGACAAAACTGGAATATCCAGATTCCTATAAAATCCCTACTTGCAGACCCCCATTAAACAAGTGTCATGTTGTGTGGATACGGCCCTCTCCCCAAATAGTTTCCAGAATCCAAAGTGGAGTTTCCAGATTCCAATAAAATCCCTGCTTGCAGACCCCCATTACACAAGTGTTATGTTGTGAGGATGAGGCCCCTTTCCCAAAAAAGTGGCCCTTACCACTGATGGAAGCTGGCAGGGACCTGATTTTGGCCCAAAGTGGGGTACCTGATTTTGCCTACTTCCTTCTTTGGGAAACCAGATTTCAGATTACCTGTTTGTGTGTTTAAAGCAGTTAGCCACACACACTTGCTACCCCAATTGCTATCCAAGAAGGTCCCAAAGGTTGGTTTTAAAAAAAAATTGAGAGGTACCCCAACATTTTTTTTTTATTTAATTTTTTACTCTCATATAAAAAAAAAACGCTTCATTGTTTACCAGTCAATGATAGGTTGTCACTTTTACCCCAGCCAATGTAACTCTTAAACAGCCCTTCACAGTTATAGTCACTGTCATCCGTCATACTAGCCCATGTTGCTGTCACTTCAGCCTTTGGCATTGTCACTACATCCCTTGTTACTTTTATTTAATATTAACCTTTTTTCATGGTAATTTTATTTTCATTTTTATTGATTACTGTTTTTAAATGTTAGCTGTGATGAACAGTATGTTTATAATAAGGTCAATGTATTATTCTTGAATTTGTATTATTCTTGTTTCTCCTTCATGTTCTCCTGGTTATGTTGAAATATATATTGTATTAAAAAAGAATCAAATAGGAATTTACCAAGCCTTGGGATATTTGGGTATCTTGTTTTCAATCATTGTTTATACTTTATTACACATTACTAGTTTCCTGTTCAATAAGACTATGGTACCCAATTTTTGTTAAATCATTGCATGTTTGTTTGAACAGTTTAAATTACAGCTATGACACCTACGGAACTAAATAAACAAGGTGGAAAAATTGTTTTCTTTTTTTTTTCTTTGCATGTGATGGACACTAGGTTTATTCTTAAGTCAATGTATTTTTCTTGTTTTTTTCTTCTTTTTAAAGTGGATATCATGGTTTAAATTTAGATTGGTTTATGTTTGAATATATATTGTATTAGAAAAAGAATGAAATAGAAATTTACCAGCCTCTGGAGATTTGGATACATTTTTCGCAATCATTACTTACACATTACTAGTTTCTTGTTCAATAAGCCTACTGTTCCCACTTTTTGTTAAATTATTACAAATTTGTTACAGGATCTGTTACAACTACAACACCTATTGAACTGAATAAGCAAAGTAAATGTGGAAAATTTGTTTACTTTCCTAATGTGATTTTATTTTTTCAAATACTATGTTTATGCATTACAAACAGTAAAACACACTGTTTTCGTTATACAAGTTTATGTTTGACCATAAGTAAAAGTTTACCCTGTTTTTTGTACTGCTTTCTACTTTTTAAATGTTTACATGATAATTTAAAAATACACAATCTCTTGTTTAAAAATTACTTACAAAATTAACTACATATTCTACCACATAGTCTATCTTTAGATACTGTTTAGATACTGTACATTTTCAGTTCCAACTACTGTTTTTCTTTTCTGACACTGGTATTTCACTAGGTGTTAAACCTAAAATTATATCGAAGCCTATCACAAACAACACTTCCTTACCAACTGGATCGCCAGCTTTTATGTATATACCGTATATATACCACTACTTGTGGAAGAAGAAAAGACATAAAAGTGTCTCACATGGACAAGCATCTTATAAAGAATAATTTTAAAAAATCTGTAGGTTTTGAAATAAAAAATTTGTCACATTATGAACTATCAAGCACCAAAATAGAAGTATTGAAGTTAGGTTTAAACTTTTGTTGTGTAAAAAAAAGTAATTTATCATTGTTAAACACATGATAATATTGCACCTAATTTGATGGTAAAAGTCATATATTTAAACCTAACAACCTTATTAAACAACAAATTAATTTACTTTTCGGACCCTACAAAACACAAAGACACACAGAGATATATTATTACAACTTTGCACAAACTGAGAGCAGGCAACACGGTTTTGTGTTGGAGAAAAGTCCTCCAAAAGAAAGGAGCTCCTATTTTACACTAGAAATCATGTATTTAAAACTAAGAAAGAATAAAAAATTAAACTATTACAAATTAATATTTGCAACCAACAGTCAAAACAAATATTTAAAGTTATTGATACATTTTTAAGGGAAATGTTTAATTCCTATTAAACAAAAATAAATTGAGCAAACTCCAAGTGTAAAATTAGGATGAGGTTCATCTATCGGAGACACGTTTGCAGCCATTATAGGGGTTCCATCTTATTTAAAACTTAATAAATCAAAAGGTACATTCCCATAAAACAGTTGTAAACATGTTGCAACATGTTTATTTACTGAATAGAAAACATTTTGACCCCATATGTTTTGCAAACTTCAACAAAAAAGGTGTAGTGTTCATACTTATTTACAATTCCTTTTAATGTACATAAGACTGGGTCTACACGGACTGCTTCCCAGTTTAAGCTGAGGCTTTAAAAGCCCATGTTTGAAATTCCAATGCATTTCAATGGGCTAATCTACACCAGAACGTTTCCTTGAGGTACGTTTTTTTAAGCGTTATAGATGACGCTCCTTGCAGCATTTTAAAAATTAAAACGCAGGGAAAACACGGATAAACACCTCCATTGATTTCAATAGGGCCATTTTGACAAGTTTTTCACCTTTATGAATGCTTGAAAACATAATCGCAGTGAAAACGTGGTAAAACGCAGCATAGACATTTTCCAGGGGTTTAGCGGTTTTAAAGGCTTTAAAAAGCCTGAATTTCAAACATGAGCTTTAAAAGCCTCAGGGTAAGCCCCGGGGAAACAGTCTGTGTAGGCCCAGCCTAAGACAATCAGACCTTTGAATAAAAAGTATATACAAACATATTATAGAAATTTCTGATGAACATTTTTTAGTACAAGTTGGGAGGCATTTTTCTAGCTGTAACCCTGATGGAACCACTTGTTTAGTCCTGGTTATACACCAAAATCCGAGATGGGGATAACCTGAATAAACTAATTTTACTCATTATATTTATACATTACAAGTCTTAAATCATCTGGTCATGAATAAACGAATGTTAAAGAATGCTAGATTTTATGTAATGTTTGTGATATGTTTATACAAATACCTAAAGGATAATAATATTTTTGAATCAATATTTTTATTTTAACAAATGTGGTGTTTTGTATATGTACAGTTATAAAATTTTTTATACTGTGCATTCTTTTGGTATTAGAATATCATTCAGACCCATTGAGTTTATTCACACATGTATTTTCTCTGAATGGTATACATACGGTGGTGATTCCATTTTACATGTTTTGTTTTTGTTTTTGTTTTTTTTAATGCCGACTGCATATTCCATCCTCAGCTCTGGTTTTTATTTACATCCTTTGGGTGACAATACATACTTTTTTCATGGTCTATTCATTGCATTGCCATGCTTTGCTTAGTTTAGTTTCCAGTAGACAAGTCTCTTGGGTGAGCAGGCAATTTTCAAGCAACAGAGATAGGGTTGGATCCATACTGTAGACATGTGAAGTTCACACTGCCAGGATCCACATGATCAGGCTGCATGAGAACCATGAAACTTTAATCCATGGTTGGAGAAGAACCATTGTCAGTGTATCCTGGGTTCCATATGTCTTGCCATTACAGAAAGAATTTTCTATTCTGTTCTTCCAGTTTGATTACTCATTACAATACCCTAATCCACAGCTCCATTTGGCTTTCCTTCCTTTTTCTATTCTTTGGCATGGGGTACCAGGAAAAGTAGGTATGTCTGGATACCATATGGGAAACCTACACATGTAAAAGCACTGTAGACGTGATTGGGTGGCTGTGCAGCTGCTCCACTTCTTCAAGATAGCTTGAAGCCTTCCTTTAAATTATTACCTCAAACCTTTGAACAAACACTTGGCTGACATGTAATATTCCTAACCTATCACCATTCACGTTACATATATATATTATATATTTGCCAAGGGTCTTTTGGTTGGTAGTATTGCAGGTCCCATAAAAAAACATGCTAAAAACGTATAATACAGAAATGATCGAAAAACATATGTAAAGTCAAGTATGACTTTTATGAGCCACTACTAATGCTTCATTTTTATAAATATAAATTTAAAAGACTTTTCAGCTGTCACAGACAACCTTTAATTAGGTTTCTTCTTTAGTTGCTGGATGTAGTCTAACATGTGTTCTTAGTTAAAATTTTTAGGAATCGATATGCTGTACTTGATGATTTACCGTAGATCCTATCAAAATTGCAGAGATTTGGCTGCTGCTGACGTCACTGAACATAATTACAAAGCTTAATCATACTTGCTCATGCTCAGAAGTATGTGGCTACTTATTTAGTAACAAATAACAAAGAATGTGGTTCACGTTTATTTGAAAGAAAAGCTTTAGTCTACAGGAAACTTACATGTCTTTGGAATTATAAAACAAAAAAAAAAAACAAAAAAAAAAAAGGAATATTTGTTTAATCTGCTTAAGCAGGACTGTGTTTGATGTCCTTTCTTAGGTACACTTCACTCATTTAGCAAAGGATTTTTTTTTTAGAATAGCTGATTTGTATTTATAAAAAATCAACTTGTGAATTAATATTTTAACTGAATGATAAAGGCATTTGATATATCTAGAGTCTATCATGTGAAGCTGCTTGAGCCCCTACACTGTGCCTGTTGGATTTAAGATAACAAAATAACACATGTATGATCGTTCAAATCAAACAGGGTTTTATTTTGGTGTTATGATTGTTCAAAAAATATATTTTATTTACTAGAATTTTTTTTTTACATAAAACGAAGTTAAAAAAAATTGCGTGATCAGAGCATTTATAGAGCAGTAGGTAACTGCAAACTATTTAATCGTATGGGGATCCTCACCATCTATACAGCAGTACCCCTTTTTTCCCCATGGAAATAATGCATTTGTGTCAGTGGGTTGAGCTGTCTAATCTGCATTGAGGTTCATACCTCATAACTATATCATTTTGCAACAACTCTATGTTATGTGTGTCCTTGCTGTTCCTTCTTGACCACGCAGCTGCCACCAGCCATGTAATTGAAATTTTGGTTGCCAATATGGCTCTCAATAAAGGACCAGGTGAAATGCCATCATTACATCGATAGGTTGCAAAACAAGAACTTGCAATAAAAAGGACATAATTTACAGTATGATTATAAAGTTATTAATAATGTCTCTGGTCCCAACTCCACCCTTACGTCCTTGGCCCTGGACCCCACAGACACTACTGTGGTGAATTTTATCTGACCCCCTAGTAACATGTAAATAACAATATATATGGTGTTCTGCATGTTGCATTTTAAAACAATATACACTTTATGTGTAATCAGTTTGTCATTTTGACCCAGTTTCTAAGGTTGTTCATAGCCGTATTGCCTTATCTCCTAAACTGCACATTAAAATTATTTGTTGTCTATAGCTTTGCTACCTGAAGATTATTTAAATTATGTTTGTGCCCAGCATTAACAGCTATGAAATTCTGGCCATATGCAATTCATGGTTATTGTTTTGCACTTTCAGACTGTTAAATGAATGCATTTAGTTCTGAATGGAATGGGAAATGGTGAAACTTTATGTTTTACCTGGTGACCATTATCGCTGAAACCAAAGGTGAGAGAAAATGTCACATTTTTCGTTGCCTCCAACAGAGATAGATAAAAAAACTTTTAGTGGGGTACTTGTTCAGATGACAAATGTCAGTAGTGAAGCATGTATACCTCTCACCTATCTGCCTACTTCCGTTTTTTGACATGCCCCCTGATAGGCACACTATATCCAGCCACTTGTTATCAATAAAACTGAATGTGCCCTTTATAAATCCAAAATGCCTATTCGATGAAGGCATTTATAGTGATTTATTGGACAAAATCAGGCATGATTTTAGGAGCAGAGCTGCATTAGTAAAAGCTAATATAAAGAGAATAAGAGAAAAAATGAATTTGATTTGTCCTTTAAACCCAATTACCCTTGCATGATACAAGGCTAATCAATCCACCTTTTTCCAAAGGGGGAGAAGCTTCTACTAATACAGCTACAAACAACCTATATAAGGGTATATTTTGCTGTTTGTACCACTCCGGGGATACGATAATTTCCTTTTCTGTCCTAAAGACACAACAGAAAAGAGAAGAAATCTCCTCAAAAAAACAATACTTTATTTGTCAGTATTTCCTGGAAGAGATATCCCCACTGAAGGCCTTTCCCTCACCTATTGCTCACCAGTGTCATTGAAGATGCTTGATTTCCCCCCACATTCCATATTAGTAGCAATGTTTTTCCCTTAAATAAAAACTTTAATACAAAATTGGATACTGAAATAAAATATGGAACTGAATGCATGACACATACCAGACACATAATATGCAATGGGAAGTGAATAATGAATGCGGTCTGAAAAAGAAGTTTCAAATCTCCAGGAAGTATTTACAAGTAAAAAAACATATTTTATTCTGAGAAATTATTAAAATTATTATATTTTCACAAATTTGCTAGGGTAATGGCTTCACAAATATTTTGGAAAGGAAAATCATGGAAGATGTTAGTTAGCACTTTTTGTATATAAGGTCAGTAAAGCAAAGTCAGGCTTTTACAGGCAACTTATCAATTGTGTAAAAGAATAAAAATAATTTATTAGGTAATCTTGTAATAAACTAAAAACTAGACATAGTTTCACTGCGCTAGGATCTTCACTAACACAGTGCTGCTATGCTAGATCTTTGTATCAAACTCAGAATAGATAGTTAAAAATAAATGATGTCAGCAGAAAATGTCTTGGTTACTGACGCGTTTCGCCCCAAAGGGCTACTGCAGGGGATTAAGGATACCAACAACTATAATTGTGTTTATAGACTTTACAATTTGACCATATAATGTAAATATATGTAATCACGCTATTAGAAAAAAGAAGAAAAAAAGCACTTTTAGTATTCTCAAATGATATTTCAATAAAATAATATCGGGTGATCTTGCCTCAAAGGTTCAGGGACTACCTGTTATAAAAAAAAAACTCCTTGTATTCTAATTGTGCTCTTGTGTTGCTGTCATCTCAGTTAACATATAGGGCCTGATTTATTGAAGCTTTCCAAGGCTGGAGAGGATACACTTTCATCAGTGAAGCTGGGTGATACAGAAAATCTGTAGGATTTCTTCAAAGTCATTTGCTATTTTCTATCCAATGTTTTGAATCCTGGGCCAGATCCAGTTCAGGTTTACCATGAAACTAGGACTGGAGGCTTTATCCTACCCAAAGCTTTACAAAGGCTCAATGACACTGACTAGAACTTATGTATCCAAAATCAGGGGTGAGAAGCTAACTTTGACCTCTTCAGTCTGTTTGATTGTATTTCCTTTTTTTATAGTACATATAATGTGATATAAATTTTGTTTTGGAAAAGGAAACACTGGCTTATAAAAAGGAGCAGCATCATGCAGAAAGCTTCTTTAAACTTGACTAAAACAGTTACATGGTTAAAAAAACTTGACTTGAACCTGAACATGTGTCTGTTATTTTCTATGTATCTGTATCTCTCTTGTAAAAAATTCACAATGTATTTTTTTATGCTATCACATTTGTTTGTGCATTGTGTCATATATAGATGTTTTGCTGAATTAGAATTTTGTGATCAAAATAACATATTATAGAAGTAGAAATCACACTAATTTCCTCACTCGAGATGGAAAAGCAGTAGTTTCAGCAAACTGTGGTCTGTGTGGCCACCAGCAGATGTCTCTCCTAAAATTGTAAACAGCAGCTGGCAGTTTAGATATGCTGTATATTCCCTCTCTCCACCAGACATTCACTTCAATGTTAAAGTCCCTTCAGCCTGTGTTAAATCCCCAGGTCCTGTTTGTACCCAATTAGTTTGTCTAGCCCACTTTTGGGTATTGTTTGTATAGTTTGTAAATGCAATAGTATTATGTTCCTAAGAAGCCTTCACTTGATATTTGCTTGTATCGCTTGCTGTATTTTCTTCATTTCACTTTACTATGCTGTGTCATGTGTACTTTGTGAATTAACATTTTTTCCTTAATGAACACACTATATTTTGATCCACAGATGTGAGGACCGCAACTGCGCCCCCCCTGGCCCCCCCTGATGCCGGTAACTGGAGGACACCTAGGGGTATTCAAAACCTCCCCTATTGGGAGATATCTGTGAATCATCTCCCTTCATACTAGAAGCATTCCCTGTAACCCCGAAACAACTTTCACCAAATAGGAGCAACGTTTATACCTGTATGAGCTTGCGACAAGACCTCTTGTTTTTCCCTTCCCCCTATCATAAACATGACACATGTGCCCGATTAAGGATAATATATATCTACAAATCAGAGCATTGAACTTCAGCACATGTAGCACCACCCCTGAGGAAGCCCAGGTTGGGTGAAATGTGTCGGGTAAACGAGGTTGCGTAAAAATACTCGCATGACATGCATTCTTTGCACATATCGTTTCGCATAATGCGACACGTTTTAAAAAAATTCTTACAGACAATAACATATGTAATAAGGCCAGACAACTTGATATTCAGTGTTGATCCATCTGTAGTCATTTATCAGTCCTTCTGTACGCCCTTTAGGTTGTCAGTGTATCCAAGAACATTCCCCAAGGATCCAACATTCTTGCTTCCAGTCATTGTGCTCTTCCATGATGGCATAACCCCGCCCACTCTCCTATTGCAGATCTGAGCCTGCGATGGGAGATTGGGGGGTTGTGTGCAGTGACACAGCCGGCCCACTCTCCCTTAGCAAGCTCAGAGCCTGCAATGGGAAAGTGGGTGGGTTGTGTGCAGGGACACAGCCCGCCCACTCTCCCATCGCAGGCTCTAAAGCTGCGTACACACTGCAAATTTTTCTCGCCCGATAATCGGTATCGGCCAATTATCGGGCGAAAATCTGCCGTGTGTACAGTCGGTCGTCGTCCATCGTCCGACAACCGTCCTGGCGGATCCATGGACGATGGACGACGACCGATCCTAATGAAAGGGAAGGGGAGAGCGCGCAGCAGGGTGCCGCTCCGTCGCTCTCCCCCTCCCCTCTCCATAGAGCATGAACGGTGCTGTATGTACAGCATCGTTCATGCATCGTGCAGTCTTTTCTCGTTGGAAAGGATCGTGAAAGATCCTTTCCAACGAGAAAAATTGCAGGTGTGTATGCAGCTTAAGTTTGCAATGGTAGAGTGGGCTGTGTCACTGCACACAACCCGCCCACTTTCCCATTGCAGGCTTATATCCAGGGACGTGTTCCCTGGCTCTGGCCCGTGTGCCCCCCCGACGGGGTCCTTCTCCTGACCTGCTCGGGCTGGCACCGGCCAGAGCTGAGGAACACCAAAATGGCCAGAGAAATATCCCCATTGGGCCGTATACGGCCCGCGGGCTGTAGTTTGCCCATGCCTGGTCTAGTACCTCTTGAGCAGGTTCCTCTCACACTCCTGTAAGTTGATTAATAATAATAATTATAATATTAATAGTATTAATAATAGTGGTAAAGTAATAATAGTATCCTGTGCGTGTGACCCTGCTTGTCCTTCTGATCTGTGCAGATAATTTCCAGGATCCTCGGCACAATTCAAACCTTTCTGGGGTTGGTGCTTATTCTAAAGCCATGGTGACCATGCATATTGTTGACCATAAAACCTCTAATTCTTCCCCTGGCAATTCTAGAGCACCATCTGGCCAGGATTCACCTGTGTCATCTGTAAAAAAGTATATCACTCTTGGCACGGTGTTTTGATTAACACTGTTGGCTTTTTAGATTCTGTGCCACATCTTTCCAGTGTTACAGTATAGTAGACTTGCAGTGTTACTTGCAGTGTTACTTATAGTAGACAACACATTGTAACCCAGCAATTTATTGTCACTTCATGACATGGTAACCTAAGTCCAACTCTGCAGAATAAGGTTTTCAGACATCCTAAATATGGAACAACCTTAGGATCATATACTGATCAAATGCTTTAGCCTCTTTTAAATAAGTTGAAAACTATTTTGTCCCAGAAGAACAAGGTAAAACCTAGCTGCAAAAATGGTCATATCATGGCTGGTTGAAAAAATTTTGTGTCTAAGGTTCTGGTTTCCTCCCACATTGCAAAAACATGCAGTTAGCCTAATTGGCTTCCCCCCATAATTGACTTTAGATTGTATTAAGACATATGACTAAGGTAGGGACATTAGATTGTGAGCCCCTTTGAGGGACAGCTAATGACATGACTATGCTGTACTATGTACATGCGTAATATATTGGCACTATAGCAGAGTTTAGAGCCTTCTATCCTTACCTAATCTGCAGGGCAGTAAATTTGTGCACATATGCCAAGTTTCTAACACACAACAAAGTAAATCCTGCTGACTCTACTATTGTGGAATTTGGATGCTCTTATCTTAAATGATTTCAACAATTAAAAATTTAAGCATTACCCTCCCCTCTGTTGACACTCCATGTCTCATATTTTCAGCATGTGTGTGTCTGAAAAACTGGAAAAAAAATAGTTGCTTACCTTCTGTAATTTGTTTCCTGATACTAAACTGTGGCAAGTAAAATCACAAAGAGCTAACCTCATAGTAAAGTGTCTGTTTAAAGTATATTTGGTACATGCAACGGACTAAGCAGATGATGTCAATAATAATAGCTGGCTAAAACAGTGGTAAAACTCTAACTCTGTAGAACTCACAGCAGTAAGCTTGTAATCTTTATTGAAAGAAAGGAAAAGAGTGGAAAGACCACTGGGATCTTTATAGACACTTTAAGGATATTCCACATCAACTAGATTTTTTTAAAAAGACAAAAACCTAACTATGATAAATTATACCACTATAACCCAACAATATATTTTAAAAGCATGTATTAGGTCACAACTATTTTTGTCAAAGGCCTTTTCAGACATAAAACCACTAAAAGTTTATTAGGTTACTTCAGTTTAATTCATTATGTTTACTTTAGTATTTTTCTCCCATTCAAATACCTACTTCAGTATTAAAAATCATTTGAGATTCACTTAAAGACTCACAGAATGATTATGGTATACTCTGGGTGTATATATGTAATTCATAGGTGTTCCAATATATTAGTGGTCGCCAACCTTTTCAGGTCCGCGGATCACTAAAATCACCGGCTCCCCACCGCGCATGCGCGGGGTGCCGGGTGTCACTCAATGTGACATCAATATGACATAACCTCGCCCACTCCCATTGTAGAGCTGAGCCTGCAACGGCAGAGCTCACATCCCTGAGCCTAGGAACTGCACGGGGGACATGGTCCACAGCTCTGGCCGGTGCGTCCCCCCAGCAGGGTCCTTCTCCTGACCCCGTTTGGAGGTGCACTGACCAGAGCAGCGGACCCCCAAAATTTTCTCATGTATATGTACCTCAAATCTTCCTGAAGAAGCAGCTGTGAAATACATCAAGGAACAAAACTGAAGAGTATAAAAACAATCACAGGTTTTTTAACTTCTTTTAAAAAACAAATTATGCAAATTAAGTTTGTCTTTTAAAAAAATGCATGTTGATGTGGAGTATATGGAAGTGCCTATAAAGGTCTTAGTGGTCTTTCCACTTCTTTCCCTTCTTTCTATGATTATATAGGGATCAGCACAATATATTGTTAATCCCTTGGTTACGCATATGAGCCTTATCTTGTAATCTGTATAGTAGAAATTGTGGGGCCTGTAAGAATTACGAGTTTATGTGCTATATGTACTCTCAATTTCAAGTGCACCTAAACTCAAAAACCAAAAAAAAAAAAAAGCACGCACAGGGGGTTACATCATCCAATTACAGAAGAGGATTCTCTGTCTTCAAGCCAAGCACACAGGTAAGTATGTGCCCCATGACTGGCAAGTATGCTGTGCATAGTTGCTGATTATGACAGAAGCTCACCACCCACCAACAAGTTTGGCCCTGCATTAAACTGAGCATGTTATATAGAAATATGATACAGCAGTGCTCATTCAATTGCAAAAAAATAAAAAGAATGTATTGGACTGATAAATTAGATTAGTGCTATTTTGATAAATGGATGTTTGTTAAGAAAGGGAAAAAATATACTAAGTAAGGCTTGGCCAAATAGATAATGGCTCTGTCATTCACTTGTCCTTTTATCCCTGAAACTTGAACAAACAAATAAAAGTATTAGAAGTAGTTTTTATGCTTGTATTTCTGAAAAGTACAGCAAATACTGGTTTTAAAATAGTTGGTAGGTATAAACAAGGATTCTATTCAAAAGCATATTGTTTTTCCTTTAAACTTAGATCCTCCTGATTACCTTTGATGTCTCTTACCCATAATCTAATGTTTATGCCTGGCTCCTCAAACCACCAAGACTTTGCTTATGGATGTTTCAGTATTTTTGTCAGTATTATCTCCCTATGCTCACTCAAGTTTTGAGAGAATATGTCTTCAGACTCCGTTTAGCCCCCTAGTTGAACTCACTGTTGTACTGCTATCTCAAAGTGACTCAAAAAAATTCCCTAGGTGTACACATGTGAACATGACTTCTAGGAAACTATAGTCTTTGAAGAGTGAGCGACCATCTGGTTTAACATATCACCCTATTTCACCAATGTACACACCCTTGAAAATGCTTATAAAGTCTCCCTTAGATGGTACTGATCCCTGCACGGCTGATCCATATGCAGACGTTTGGGTCCAGCAACTATTTCCATGGTTGTACTGTATTTGAAGACATGATCTACACTTGATAGTCTTGCTCAAAGCTAACAGCCTTTTGGGCCTCCGTTTTTTAACTTATATATCTACTATACTCTACTGGATACCAACCTGGCCCCAGACCAATAGAACGTATTGTTGCATCTGGATAGTAACTCGTTACCAAAAATGTAACATAAACTGCTCATTTGCTTAGCTGCAAAACAAGTGACTGTCAAAAAAAGAAAGGCAACCCCCTTCCCCGGACCAGTATGATGGGGTGATGTCCAGATTAGAATACATAATTAGAAATGATAAGATTAGCCAGCATTTTTAATTATTTCCATTAAAACATTCCTAGTGGTTTGGGGCCCCTAGGCACATTATTGACAGCCTGGTCCACTATCTCCCTTCATGATATTATGAAATAGATGGGATGACTACAGCTACACTGGGGGTCCTTTCCCTTTTCCCGATATTATCCCTCCCTCTTTGTCCTCCCCAATTGCTCTTGCTCTGTGTCACCTCCTATTTTTCTTAAGCCATGCCCCCACCACTACTTGCTACAGACTAGCAATATCTAAATCCCATTATCACACGCATATTTCAAATGGAATATTAATGATGTCGCTGCTCAAAACACATTCTGCTTCCCGTTGCATTGTAAACTAGGGTTGGGTCATTTATGTATCCTTGTTTATTTATGATACACTACGCAATATACATGATGGTCTGTTTATTTCACTCTGTACATTCTGTATAAGTTTCCATTTGTATATCTTGAAAATCTTAACAAAAGAAATTCACAGTAACAACTATTTTTATAGGTTGAGTTTATAAAGTTTGAAATAAAATTAGGTACACAATGTATTGATCAAAATGTTTAATAATAAATAAATAAAATAAACATAAATACAACCAACATAATGTTTTTTAAAAGATGAACACAATTCGTGAACAAAAGTGAACAAAAGTAAACTAATATGAATGTGGTATTCCTCTGGAAGATTTACTGTTATTCAAATGTCTATGGATCTCAGTTTCCTACATTTTAGTTATCGCACATGAAGTTATCTAGTAATAGGTTGATACATATGATTATAATAAATCGCATCCTAAGATTCCAGAACAAAATCTAAACTTCCTAAAAAGTTTTAGCAATTCAAAAAGGTCAAACCTGAACTAAAAGAATATTTGTAGGTGAAATTTTTAACTGTCTGGTTCTTGAAAATAAATACATAAATATATTTATTATTGAAATAAAAAAATAAATATTAGTATATTCTGTTATGATATTTCAAGAGAGAGTGTATTCTTATGAAGATGTTGTTGTTGTTTCTTCTTCATTTTTTTGTCTGTCAGAGGAGAAAAAAAAGAAAATATGTTACATAAATTTACATAAAATCCTAATTTATGTTGAATGATATATTTAAAATCTCTGAACGAAAGTCTACACAAATAGTTTTTTTTAACATTTTTAAACACCCTTACCACCTTTGAATGTGTTTATGGGAGTATACAGAAGTGTTTAAAACAGTTTAAAGCAAGCCTAAAATCGTTACAACAGCTAATAATGCCTTTATGGGCATTTGTAAGTTTTTTAAGCGCTTAAAGCAGATAAACGCCAGTAATCTCTTCCATTTGGTTTCATTAGAAGCATTTGTAATCACTTCCAAACACCCTTATTGAATTTATTGAAGCATTTGTAAGCATTTATAGGCATTTTCAAGCAGTTTTAAAAATAAAATTAAAATGCATCAAGTAATATTCTCTTTAACTCTAAAAAACATGCCTCCTACAAACTCCCTGGTGTAGACTAGCCTATTGGAATGCATAGGAATTTCAAACATAGGTGTTTAAGGGCTGGGAAAACAGTCCAAATAGCCTAATTCCAATTGCTTTTTCATGCTTTCTTTTCATTAACAAACACACCTTTTTTAACTTTTGCCTTTCTTTAGAGTAAGGGGGCAATTTATAAAGCATCAATCTGGCATTTAGCACACATTCTCTAAATCAGAATGAATCACTGCTATTGAAAATACATGGATCTGGTACATTCTCCATTGAAGAGTGCTATATTAACAAAGCCATAATATATAACCATAATCTTTTAGAAAAAAAAATAAAAACATGGAAATTTATAGGGACATTTTCATATAAAACAGTTATTGCATCAAATTGTCCTGTAAGTGTAGTGAAACATTTACCTTTCTAATATTAGCTTAATCATGCGCTCTACCCAAGGAGCAGAAGGATTCACACAGACCTGGTTTCCAGTTTTTAGAGTAATTCTGAAAGACAAAATACAGTGTGAACATTTTTTTGAATGTTCTTGATGATATCACTTATTTCATTCATCTAAAGTGTGTACCTTGGCTTTTTTGTCCATAGCCACAAAACCAATGCAATACATCAAAGCATTGCTGCAAGTGCTAATCCATAAAATAAATATATATATATGCTGTGTGGATACTACACTTCTCTAAATTTATCCTACTTTTGAACAAAAAAAATAGTACTTCTTTGTAAAAGCAGTTATTCGTAAAAAGATGATTTCACCTTGCCAGTTAGGGCATAGTAGCAGCATTAAACCAACCATTATATACAAACTTGCATCAATTTTAATACCTATGTTGCTGTCACAACCAAAATTCTATTGTATTTTTTTTTTTTTTTAAGAAAAAGCTGAATGCTTTTCCAGAAGCACAGAATACAACTGGGTATTAAAGTTTTAAAGTTTAAAGACAACAGAGACTGTTGATCCAGGGAACAACCGATTGTCTTAAGGAATCAGGAATTTTTTCCCTGTTGGAGAAAATTGAACCAGGAGTTTTTTTTTTCTCTGAATCAACTATGTCCATAGAGTTTTTATCTGGGATATGTTTATTTCCCTAGTGGTTGAACGTAATGGACCTATGTGCTCTTTCCACCTAACTATTCCACACCATTCTTTAATTATGCGAAAACCTTGCAATATGAGGATATAATAAAACTATCAAATTTTTTATTCAGTCAGGCTGTACATAGTTGTTGGTAGAGCTGGATGATTAAAGTGTAAATGCTGACTGAAGACAATGCAAAGATGATAGGTTGATCTACCAACATAAATAAATGTAGAAAGCAATGTATAAATATAGACAATATTACACCTAAAACATAAATTGTATATAAAGTATTTATATATAATACTTACATTACTTCAACATTTTTGCAGTGGGGTCCACTGGGTATCATCTCCACATTTGCCATTGCTCTGATTGGTATTTGTTTTGATTCAACTTTTACACATTGACACCTTAATTCTGTTGCTGATTTAGCTAAGGACATAGCTGCAATGAAAGTAGAGAAAAATATTTTATACATAATCACTTACACAAGAGGTATTTTGTCATTTTTAGCAAGTGAATAACGGAACTGGGGCAATGTTCAAAAATGTAATCATTGTATTATTAACATGTGCACTGTTGTCCTTATTTATCAGTTGATCCTGGTAACATAATGGAGAATTCCTGGAATTATCTTAGAAATATATTGCTGCACTAGACATTAGCTACAGCAGTGCAATCAGCAAGCAGCATGGAGTTGGACAGAACAAAACCTTCAGTATGGATTTGCACATAGTTGTCTTCATTTAAACGTACGGAAAACTTTCTTGCTATTGTAAAAACTAACAAAAATGTTGGTGCACTTTACATGTTCAATAACTTGGGGGGCATGGGGATTAGAATTGAGGTAGCCATTGAAGAATGAAGGTAGCCTCTTTCTAAGTGGGCACATGGTAACATGACATTTTTAGATTAATTGTATAACAACAGATAAAGTAAGGAAAAAGTATGTTGCTGCTAACACATTTTACTACTAAATAATTTTATGGGATCATACAAAAAGGGTTTATTGTAAGCACAATGTAGCACCTTTTTGTCAATGTGCTAATCAAATGTACAATAAATGGCAGTTGGGTACATACTAGTTCTGTCAAGTACAAAGCAATAACTATGAACCTATTCTACTCAATTAAGTAAGCTGAAAATGTTTAAATAAGAATTTATCAGTACCTTCTGCTGCAGTGGCGAGAAGCAGGAAGAGGGCCAGAAAGGCACAAGCTGCTTTGGAGAACATTATGGCTTTCTTTTGTATTTGCTTGGCAGGCTTTCTAGTTTTCTTCAGCTGTGCTGTCTCCAAGACCTTCTGGTTTTCAGCTGAGAAGTGAATTGAATTTATAGGCTAATGCCTGGTCATTCTGATGTCATATTTGTTTTATTACGACACTGTAAATTCCAGATTCAGTAAGTTACTGTTTGTCACAGTTCCTGAGTCACGACACATGTAACTAACTTTCAGCAAACTTTTGGTTGTTTAGTTATTGTTCTGGTGCACTTATAAAATGTTATTATTATTTTGTTTTTAGCTCTGTATTCAGTATCATTGGCATGTGTCTTCTACATGTGTGCCCTGGAATGTGCAGATGGAAAATAACTTTATCCAAATGCTTCTTATATATTTACATTTACAGAGAAACAACTTGAAAAAAAATTATATGGCCAAACTGTTTTTGCTTATAATTATGGCAGCCGATGCAAAGAACAGGTTTTATTAGCTTAATTTCAATTCCCCCTATTAATATAAAGTCATGTCTTACTTTATGCAAATGCCTATCTTCCTGCACAACAATGATTATCAGAAACTGTTGTAGTAAAGTTATCATAAAAAATGACTGAAATGTTGAATAAAATATTGGTTCAAATCTCAGGCAGGATGTTATGTGAATGACATTTGTATGTGTCTTCCCGTATTTGTTTGGGGCACCTCAAGGCACTTTGGTTACCTTGAACATCCCAAAAAAATATATTCATAAATTAAGTGGCTTCCTTCCTTTAACTGGTCCTGCACTATGATAATGACTTTAGAATATGAACCCTTCTGAGAGACAGTTAGTGAAATGACTATGAACTTTGTAAAGTGTTTAGAAAGATGTTAGCACTATAATAATATTACTAACTCCTGGGACTCCGACAAGCCAGATTGCCTCCACCCACAGGAGCTAATGGGCGTAGGACAGTAGCATAGCTAACCGAAGGAGAAAAATAGACTGCATGTTTTAGACTTTAGATGGGGTGGTTGGATTAGTTTCCTTTGTCAGGCCAGTTACCATAATTTACTTTGTAATAGGTATTGGTTCTTGTCTCTGCTTTATATGAGTTATGTAAAGTCACCTCTTTGTTAATTGTGTTAGGACATACTGTGTAGGTACAGGAGAAAGAAAGACGTTTGAGGCTCAAAGTTTTTGTGCAAAAGAGTTAATTGTGTATTTTTCAATTTGCAGTTTGTACATGCATAAATAGTACAAACTAGTTTTTTCACTATATATCCTGTAGCCTGGTAATGTCACAGGGTTTGGATATTTCTCCTAGACATAGATTTACTAACAACATACATATATTGTATGTTGTTAGTATATGGTACTAAGTATGGTACTAAGTATACAGCAGGCAATGTTCCCAACGGCTGCTGGTTGTTGGAGTAAGCTGTATGCTTTTAAAATAAAAAGAAACATCCAAGCAAGCTCATCCTAGGAGGAGCATGTCACTGTTATGTAGGTTTCCATCTATCTCCTGCAAACATCATATTTGGCTGGAAATGGTCTGCACTGATTTAGCTGGTTGATTATTATGGATATTTGTTTAATAACAGTCATAGATATGAATTTACTGTTTATGGTGATAATATGTTGTTCAGTTTGTTCCATTCTTACAGCACACCCATCCCTCCTAAGGAAGCAGATTTTTCTTTGAAACATGTAACGCCAATTGGGTAAAGACTGTATGTTATGTCACTGTGTGAAAAGTGTATAAGGTTTGTATGACCAGCAAGTACTGAAACTGATTTATTTGCTGAATATATATTATACTTATATCATATTTTGACTCAAGATACTAAATGCATAACAAATAAACCAATTTGTCTTATACATTCCATGGTCAATACCTTAAAAGTTCCATTTTTATTCCTTTTGATATGTACTGGACAATGGGACAGACAAAATATGAGCTGTTTTATTGTAGGAGACATGCTCCAGCTGCTATTATATTACAGGTATACACAACACAGATCCTTAGAGATAAAAAGGTTAGAAAATGTGTTCTATAAAGATTCCATGTCATCTCTGCCCTCGGGCTGTCTGCTATCGCTCAGGTTTATAGTGCCTATAACCTATCATGTAGTACAGCATGTTGACACTTGTTAAAATCAGAGGATTTATGCTTCAATTTAGCAACATTAGCTGTCAGATTTTTAAAGACATTTGAATACTTTAGTCTTCTGACTAATTAACATAACAGGGTATGTTTATAGTGGACTCTGGCCAATGTGCATTCCAGAACTACTCATGGGAAACTCAGAAGTCAACCCATCCCAGTGATACTCATCCCAACGATTAAAGTCAAAATTTATGTAGAACAAGCACATATGCCTAACATAAAACAATATCAAATAATTAAAGGTCAGTTAGACAAAAACAACTGTATGTAGTTATTAAAATAGTATATTTTTAGTATAGTATTTCTTTACAATTTCTAGCATATACCATTATTTATATATTCCCCCCATTTAAATGTAGACCAAACTGTCCAGCAAGAGTAAAAAACTGCTCTTTTAACACTAGCGGTAGACTGCTTCAAGTAAGCCATTTTTTCTATAATTTCACTATTCTGAAGAATAAAGGGGCTAATGACATTTAAGGGGGTTCAGGCTCTTTATTTGTGACAAAACACCACCATGAAGACAAGGGCACTTCCTAGAGTCAATAATGACTGGCACTTGTTAGCATAGCCTACTGTTTCATCTAAATTTGTAGAACTTTACACAAATAGCAGAACACATAACTAGGTCCAACAATATATTTTCTGTACCCTTAGACACACATTTTTTGGTGCCTCTCTTTTGCCAACTTGCCCATTCTGCATTGCTACCTTTGTAAAGTAATCCTAGAAAGGTTGGTCAAACTACTAGCAGTTCTATTCAAGATAAAAAGACCTAGACTGGGCAAACAGTAAGAATATAGTGCATTATTCCACCAATGACATGCAAAGATTGATTTTGGACCTGGTAGGCAAACTGCTCATACATATACATTTGCATGATGTGGGCAGCTAATGGGTATCCTTGCCACCCTAGACCAGCAGTCGCCAACCGGGTGTCTGCAGGAAATTTTTGTGGCCTGTGGCTTTGTCCTCTGTGCCCCCCCCCCCCCCCCAGCATGGTCAGGAGAAGGACCCTGTTGGGTGGGTGCACCGGCAAGAGCCATGGACCATGTCTTCCGTACAGATTGTAGGCTCAGGGTGGTGGCAGGTTGTGTCTCTGGAAAAACCTGCCCACTGGTTAAGTGGATGGATTCAGGCATCATGACGTCACTCTGGGGGAAGTCTCTTCCACTTTGAGTGACACACGGATCCCCGCGAAGACGTGGTCCAGAGTCTGTGCATGTATAGTTCCGTAGGTCCGAAAAGGTTGGCGACCATTGCCCTAAACCACAGGCCTGTGTCCATTGCAGAATTCATGAAAGCACATATGAATAAACTGCTGAACCTCTATAATTGCCTTCAGCAACTCCTGTGATTTAAACACCTCCATCTCATTTCAGAGTCAGAAATATATCTGGTTCAATATCCTACTATGTTACTTGCCTGGTATATTATAGACCATGAAATAGGCTGGAGGGTTTATTTTTTAGCTACAAATCCAAATCACTAAATAGAATCAATACCTAGCTTTTACAGTCAAGGATGTATAAATCAGAACACTAAATGAATAGAGTTTGCTAATACCTTGGCTGGTAAAACAACTATTGTCGTATTTAACTGTCAATTTAGGTTTTTGCTTAGAGTTAAGCTTTAACATCCACTGTATGTTCAGCATTGATGAAAGTGTTTATCAGAGCTTACATTTTGATGCACCAGCACAATCTTCAGTTTTTTTTATAGAGTACAAGTGAAAAAGGGGTTTTCTTAAAAAGCAGTAATTATAGTAAATTGTCAAAATGCATGCTGTATAGGTTTGACTATGTCAAAGTAATGTTTTATTTGTTGAAATGAATTACTGAACTTTAAAGTGCACTCAAAGCTTTGTTGCAGACTGAATAGAATATCTATTAAATCAGTACTAGACTCTAGATCTGTAGCCACGAGTCCTGGCATGATACTTGTGGAATTTGAATATCCAGGGTTTAAAGGCTTTTACTACAAAACAATCTTGCTGCATCATCTCAAATGTGAACCACATGCGTTATTTTTCACTCATGTTACTTATCATAAAATTGCTTTTTTGGCAACTATTTTTTAACTTTCTATTTGGATGAGTCTTTGAGATTATGTGTTCTTCTGACTTAATTGTGAAAAGCAATAAAGCAATATCTTACAGATTGAGCAGATCTATGACTGTTAGTTCCATGGTATAATTTAGTGTTGCATCAATACAGGATAGTGTGCACTATATAAAAGCCGAAAAGAAGGACACAAATTGTTCTTGCAAATTATATTTATTTTATAGTTCCAAAGCATTACAGCCCCACTTTATGGTGCAAATAGTTCCTGAAATTGTGGTAAATACCAAAATAACTTACTTTTAAATGGATGTGCTCCATTGTGTCTCCATGTTGGGAAACCTGTTTTATACTGGCTTTGTGCTAAATTGAATTTGGGATCAAAGAAGGGAAAAAAGTAAGCCTTTTATTCATGTGTACTATCTACTTTAAACCCATTTATAAATAAATGGACTTCCATGTTCTCCTTAAAAACTGAAAACCAGAATAATAAAAGAGCAGTTACATTTAGTGCAGTGGTAATTACTTCTTGGACCACCACACCATTTTTACACTGTAGTGATGATTAGAAACTCTATTTCGTTGGGTAGAGTAACTCTTTGTCATATTTAAATTTGGTGTATGTAGCCCTTTTAACTGTGACCACAATCAAAAACACACTATTTGGTTATCTGTAAAGTGGCAGTCATGATCCCCACTTTATGAATAAAGGGGTAACAGTAAAACTCCATTAAAAAGCAGTGATTATAAAGGAATTATCATATCAATTGACAGTTATGGCTGGAGCAATGCCATTAGTGCTGGTATTTCTGCAGAAATAATGGCAGTTTAGTTGTGATCATGCTGAGTTTTATAAATATTATTATACTATTATATTATTCTAGAGACTATTATCTCCTGGTGGGTGCTGTTTTTTTAGCTGTAAGCATTAGTGGAATTTGATCTCCCACTTACACTGTCCATCAGTGCACAGGGGCAATTTTCCACTACATGGATGCCAACAGCAAGTAAGGGCCACTTTCACATCCCAATGTAAGCAGAAATTTCCCCATTGGCCACTAGTATAATGTTTTAAAACATTTTAATTTATAAAAAGCTAATATTGAAAAGAAGGTTGTTATATCGAGCAAGTAGGGTGTCCTAAATCAATACATTTCTTACTTATTTTGATTATTTTTGCATCTACAATTTACTTATTAAACAAATATACTGTGAATTGTAGATATCATTATTATCAGGATTTCCCTAGGAGCTGAACACTATTTACAGGGTTTCGCTAGGGTAAAAAGGTTGGGAAATGCTTACTGCTGTTGTGTCCCTATAGCAACTTTAGTTGTCATGGGACTGAATATTCAGGAGAGATTTCCCCAATGTAAATACAGATATCTACAGAAAATGACAGGGTTAAACTTCCTACTGCTTCCTGCCTTAAATTAGAGTTAATTGTTTAAGGTCTGTTAATCCCTTTACAACACTCACAGACTGACTAGCTAAGCAAGGGTTAATACTAACGCTACATTTTAGCAAAAAAACAGCTAAGCTACCTAATGACACTAGATCACTCTAGCCAGAAATAATGGTTAGAGATTGTTTATAGAGACAGTATGAAATAAGAAATGCTGTACAGACAATGCTGTTCATTATATGGAGAGGGAAGGAAAAGTTGGAGGCTGCCAGCTGCATCATTCCTGTTCAAAAAAATAATGTTGTGGCAGGATGGATCACTATGCAACTTGGGGAGGCGGCTGTACAAAGGGTAGATTTTGCCCAAGATGAACATTCTTCTATCCTTATAATATAATTCTGTTATATATCCTTATAGTAAAGTAATACATTTAAATTAACTTCTAATGAAGTTTAAGGTTCTTTGAGGGCACTTGCTAAACTAAACCCACAATATGCCACAGGGCGCCACCATCTTCTTTCTTCCTCACCTTCTGAATATGATCGTTGGCCATTTTGATTGGCCAGGCTGGGATGACATAATGAGATTCGAACAAAGCGTGTGTTCCCAAAGACCTCACAAATTCCAAGGACAGCTTATTCCTAAATTAGGTATGTAAAAAAGAGGGAAAAAGGAGAAAGCAGGGGATTTTTAGCTATATTCATTTTTTATATAAACTTAAGTGTGCAAACTTAACACATACAAATTGTGAAATTTACAAGGAAACAATCCTCATTGAATACAAAATAACCCTGTGACGTGCCCTTCAATACAATGAGGGCCATCACAGGGAGTTTAGTACTAGACAAAGGCCAACTGCCAATATTCATACAGTATTTTGTATATAGTGGAACTGGATTCCGAGTACCGACAGGTTTCACCGATTTTGGCTTCCTCAGGGGATTGTGGGGGAGACCAGTACAAGTACAGCTGGATCACCAGAACCCAGAGGCAGTTGGGGATAGATAAAGGTAAGGTGGGTTCGGCATAAACCCAACGCATTTCACTATTTTGACTTTGTCAGCTAGTTGGCTTATAAGGCTTAGTTATAACAAAAAAAACCCTGCTTTCTCCTTTTTCCCTCTTTGTAGGATGACATAACTCCTGAGCAGGTGTCTGGTAACCAACACTGAACTGCACCAAGCACAAATCTGACATGTAGGCAGTGATCAGGCAGGTAAGAACTGTTATTGAAGAAAGAACATTTCTTTTTCACTTTTTGCACAAAACACCTGCCTGATGACCAAGTTAGTTCCACTTTATTTAAAAAGTATCTCTTTAACACCATAGGACTAGATTCTTCCCACACAACACTGATGTACACAATTTGTCTCCATATAAATGTAGAAAAAATATAATTAAAATCAAATATGAATGAAAAACAATAAATATACTAAATGCATTGATAACATACAGTTAACAAAAAGAAAAATTTGTTTTGTTTTTACAGAAGTTATCCAGTATAGTTATAAGTGTAGTAGAAAAGGCTACTAAGAAAGCAAAAAGAAAAATAAATTGTGATACATGGCACTGAACTAGTGTTGACTCTATATTTTTAGAGTGTAATATTCTGTAAACATAGCTAGCTTGGTTCAAAAAGTATGTTGTGTTCCTGTTTCCTCTTAGAAAAATATTTTTTTTCTGAAATTAGAGATCCCCAAATTTTCATGTTGCCTCTGTTTACACAAAACAGTTTTATCTTCTCTCAATATTTAAGAATATAGTAATTTAAATTGTATCTTTAATAGAAAATACATCACATGTTTTCCCCTCCATTGCCTGCACATAGTTCGATTTAAAAAAAAAAAAAAACTTTCCCCTTACTTTCCTGAAAACCATAGTCAAAGAAAACTTAATGTGACCTCAGACCTCATTCTGGTGCTCTCCAGAGTTGGAGCAAAGTAGAGTGCAGGAAACCCATCATACAATGGTGACACGATTATAGACACGACTGCTTGTGTGCTGACTTACAGGTTGGTTGAGGCTGGACATCAATAATGCTGGAAGTGGAAAGTGATCTACCAGTCTCAGAGGACGTTCTGCAGGGAAAAAATGCTGAGGAGATTGTGAGCATTGGAGGGATAATGTATTTTAACAGAGATAAAATAGGAAATAAGCTGTTCTGTATGGTAAGCAGGAAGTATTGAAGCTATAGTTTTCTTAGTTGCACCTTTATTTACATGATTTAATTGCCTGAAAGCACCTTTACAAGTTCAGACACATCCCATCAATAGAATATTGTACTGAAGTCAAAACTTAGTGCCAGATCTAGAAGGAGCAAGAGTTCAAAATTTCCAGATTGGGTAAATAAAATGTTGTTATCCACAAGATGAGAATAATACCATGACTTCTATAAGTTTGTATATGAAGTAATAGACTATGGCCCCAGTATTAATTTCTTGTACTGTATATGGAAACAATGGAATAACACTGAGCAGTGGCCAAACTACTAAGTGCAGTTGGACTGCTAAGTGCAGTTAGTGTTACCATTTCTGCCACCACTTCTTCTAGGTCCCACAATACTTTTGATTGAAAAACCACTTATTATGCATTTCCAACAAAGAAGAAAAAAAATAAAAAAACTTTGCATATTCCGTAAATATACTTTTACAATTTGAAGCCGCTGAATTAGAGGATATACTAGATTATAAGATAATAATGGAATTCCCATAAAACAATGGGGTAACTTTGTTAACAATGGTATAGTGCTATAATTTTGCACAATATGACCTAATTTAGTTTACATGCTATTGCCAATTTAAGTTTTCTCTGATTAACACATTTCCTTGTGGTTTTACAGCAACATAAACAGGATGTATTTTGCATCACCCAACTTATCACTGGTCATATATTTACTGCTGAATAATGACAAGTCATTATAGCAAAGGACACACAATATAGAAACCTTTGCCTGAGCATGATTTCCTAATTTAGGCAATTTCTACTGAATAATGTAGGGTAACTGTTAAAAACGTGCATTATGTACAGTTAGCACTTCTTTTGGTAAATGAAAGTAAAAAAGTTAGTTAAGTAGTCTTTTGTTGGTTCATACTAGCAAGTTAAATCATGATCAGCAATTCATATCTTCGCTCAGTTACTTGTTCCTGCCTTCAAAAAGGAGCCTCAGTTTTCCCTGCACATTTTACTTGTTTTATTATATGGTGAAAGTAATGTAAGGAGTATGACTGCATAATGCCGAGGGTGCAATCTCCAACATGGAAATTTGCCTATAGAGAAAAATATTAGAAGCCAAAGGTTATAGTTAAAGCTGGACTCCAGAAAAAAATATCAGTGCAATGGTGTTGCACCTGCACTTAAGAAAAAAACGAATATGTTGCTTGCTGTTATATTCTTTTTAGTTACAATTTGCAAAAAAAAGATTCATGTAAAATCTCTATCTACATACAGTATATGTATCAGGCAGACAAAAATACAATTTACTGTTATCTATATTAAAAAAGATGTGCTTCTGAGATAACCTTCACAGCAATAATTGATCTCTTTTACATGAAAACAAGGCACCTGTTGCAAAAAGAGTCTGGTTCTGCAATGTAAAAGTAATTGGTAATAAGAATATGTATACCTAAGGGTACCTGTACTGTACATTAGACATATTTTTTTCAATCATGAGCACACGCATTGTAATAAATATAGCCTGAACTCAAGATACTCAAACATCACACAGGCTGTTCAAATGTAGATAGCATAAATGAAAATTAGAGTGCACTGAATGTACATTCAAAGATCCCCCTAAATGTCCACAGGACACAGGGCAAAGTATTTCTTAGTATTGCTTAACATCTTCAGGAAAACCCAGTAGTTCCCTTAAGCCTGTGGTTACAACTAGCACCTAAAGGCTAATTTATATAAATAAATGTTATCACAGATAACATCACAGTGTATAAAATCAGTTATGAGAATGATTTTTATATTTCAGCAGAAACCCTCTATATCTCATTCCCACTAGAAGATTGCCTAAGAGTTGCTACTGTTTCATTCAATGACTACTTACTAAAACAATAACCCATATAGGAGAGTACATAGCTGATGGTGTATGTGGCATTAGTAAGATGCATGACATTAAGAAATTAATACTGTTTTACCAGGTATAAAAAGGTTATCCTGACTGCCATGCATGACTCAGAAAGATGCCAACACTAACTGTATTGTCTTGTCACGTTATCTCAAGCTGGTTAAGATACATAAATATCTATACAGAGTTTTTCCCACCGTTTATAAATCAAAGATTTGTTAATATTTGCAAATGCAGGGATCAGTTTGTAAGATTTTAGCAAACTTTAATAGCCAAGCTGATTTCATTCACAGAAATCAGTTCTACTTGATTGAAATGGGTTGTTTTACTTTCACCTCACTGAAGATATCTGAGCATTCTACAATGTAAACAGATTTGTAGGTGTCCTTCCACAAAATAAAAAAACACAAACGCAATTGTCCAATAAATTTTGTAAAATTGACAAAATTAGAACCCATCATAAATACTTCATAGTTTAAAAACAAAACTTTAGGGCTTTTATTGGGTTTTGTTCAATATTTTAAATAGTAATACCACAAATGAAACATTTGCATGGAAAATGATGACTTCAAAATTGGCTGCAATGAATTAAGTCAAGAATCTTCCAAGTCTATGGGGCTGCTTTATTAAAGCTTTACAAGGCTAAAGAGGATACACTTTTATCAGTGAAGCTGGGTGACCCAGCAAACCTGGAATGGATCTGGTCCAGGATTCAAAGCATTTGCTAGCAAATTACTTTGAAGAAATCCGTTCCAGGTTTGCTGGATCACCCAGGTTCACTGATAAAAGTGTATCCTCTTTAACCTTGGAAAGCTTTACCAAATCAGGTCGCTATGTGTTTTAATGGCAGTAATTGATTCTCTACCAGGTAATGTTTGAATGTCAGATTCACTGCTTTATAAATAGACCCCTTTTAGTGTAGAACACCATGCTTGAGGCCACCTTGACACCCTTATAGTCTGTCTTTAGTGTTTGGGGTTTAGTGATGTATTTTTTTTGTTTAGGGATGGGAAGCATTTTAACCTTTAATATATACTTTATATATTTGAATATGAGCTTATTTAAATAAAAATTAAGGTACCTACTTTTTGCAGGTTTTTGCTGCGTTTATAAATGCAGGGCACAAAATGTGGCCATTACAGATAATATTAACAGTAACCGAAATGCCAATAGGTAATGTGAATAAATAGATTTATGATATTTTGTGCATTATTGTTGGCCATCAATAGATGCTGCTGTGTCCTTGCGTAAAGTGTGCAACAAAAAATAATGTCGGCAAGTTTGTTATACATTTTACATGAGGACACAGCACCAGGATTTTTCTCACAGCATTTTCAAGTCAAAACATTTTGGTTCATACTCAACTACAGGTGGTAGAAGGGGCAGGAAGAGCAGACTAGGGAAGAAGTGCTAACTGACTAATCAAAAGGTTGGGTAGGGAGGAGAAATGGCTTTATGGGTGATTAACAAAAGCATTTTATTGATTTTCAGTAACCTTAAAAGTTCAGTTTAAGGGTGCAAAAATGGTATTGTTGAATGGGTATGTGTGGCGATATAACTGTAGAATAGGATGAACATATAATTGAAATTAAATATGATGCTTTTTACTTTGGATACAGATTTAACTAAATACAAGATGACATTCTTATGCCAAAGGGCGGATGATACAGAAATCTCTATTAAGGGGAACCTTGACTGTTCACAAGTAAGGTAACATATTTTTTCAGGAAAACATTTCATTATGGAACAGAGTACATTACGAAAGCAACAAAAGTCTGAAACAGTGTATTTCTGTTTTTTTCCATGTCTTCTATAGAATATTGAAATATGTACCAAACTATTTTCTTGCATAACTTTGATATATCATTCACTGACATATCAATATAAAATATGAGCACATGATTACTAATAGCTGTGCATGACCTCCCAAAACAGCCTAATCATATCCTTTGAGGTTTTCTGATGCACTGTAGGGTATATGCCATACTTCCCCTTTGATACATTTAGATATACAGTACTAGAAAGCATATTATAGATTTTTTTTCCCCAGAGGACCAGATTTAGCAGATGATACTTGTTTGTGAGGCCAACATAATGCAGCTATATAGCACCTAGAGTCCTATAACTAAATAACCAAGAGGCTTAATGATTAAGAGGCAAGCACATACAGATGCATTATCAGATAATGACAATAGCATTAACTGAATATTTATAAAGCAGAACTACCTGGTGGAGTAAGTAAGTACCTGGAATATTCTCTTACAGGGAATGTTTCAGTAATTGTCAGATTTCCTGTTTTTTAAATAGGCCCCTAAACTGTACTAATACTTACTAAATGCTAATATTGCGTAATATATGCATATTTGAAAAAAGTGTTCACTTAAATCTGATTATACTCTCCTGGTATAAGAATATTCCCTCTTCCATCTATACTATAGTACTTGGTATTGATGAATCAAACTTTGAAGTGAATAACAAAAAGAAACATTCTGCTAAGCAATAGTTGCATTTAAACGCATAACAAATATTACTTGTAATGAAATTTTACAACATAAACAAAAATATATGGGCTTACTATGCCTATTTAGGCACTAACTGTCCTAGCATGGTAATACCCTGTAGACTTAAATGGGGGCAAACTTTAGGTATCTCCAGTCAATACCTTCAGTCTAAAGCAGAACTAACCCCCCAACATTCAGCTGTCCCTATTTCATTGCAATGCATCACCATTTATTTCCTCCTTTTCTTCCTGGAGGTGATCTTGATTGGCAAAGTAAGCATGACATAACTCTCGTTCAGGCGTGCAGCATGGGGAGCTCAGTGAAATTTAAGGTATTGAAGGTAAGAAGAGTTATCACCTGTCTCTTTCTGCAATAAAAACCTGCTTGACTGGATTTTTTTAAGGTGAGACTTAAGTTTTTTTTTTTAATTACCTGAGGGTTCACTGAACAGATTTTAATCCAAAGGACATATAATATTTATATGTTTTTGGATATAGAGACAAAAACTCATACTACATTGCCTGATCAATTAGGATTACCCATTCCTTTAACTCAGCATGGGTGGGATTTAGGATCAAAGTCACAGAATAATGTTAAGCTCCACAGAAGCAACATAAATCTCTTGTAGATAGTGCATTGTAAATGGGGAAAAAAATAGGATATCTAGGTTTTGTATTGTTCTGTCATATGTACAATTATTCTTCATGTCCTTATTTCTTTTTATTCCTTCCTCCCCTGTGTATGTCTGCTCCCTAATGCTGGCTGAGCCCGACCCATGCTGAGTTAAAGGAAGTTAAAGGAATGGGTAATTCTGATTAGTTTTAATTAGTTAACTATTTATTTGTAGTGAAATCTGTGTAAAGCGTACAAATACAAGTGGGACTAATTTGATAGTTTCATATACTCATCCAATTGTTTTACAAAATGTGTTGTACGTCTCATGCATTTAAATGTTAAATATATTATGGTTTTAACATAAAGGTTTAAAGAAATTGGTGGTGCCTGAAAAGTACAGGTCTGTATTCAGCTTACCTTTTTAGCTACCTGAATATTATTATTATTATTAAACAGGATTTATATAGCGCCAACATATTACGCAGCGCTGTACATTAAATATACTTAATGATCAGGCTTTTTCATCTTTTTCCTTCCTTAAAGCATGGACCTGTTCCAAAATGTCAGTGCCAGGATTCATTAAGCAAATTGTGAAACGGGTTTGGGGAGGCAATGAAATTTAAGAGTGTATGACTACGTATTTCTTGCTTAAACTTCTCCTAACCATGGATCATGTTACTCAGTGACAGTAATAGAATTCTACTTAGACATGGAATAATTTATGCTCTGCTGAATTTTATCTTAAAAGATAAATGCATGTTTCTTCCCCTCTTGCAGCACACTAAATACAACATATACTCACCTGAAGCATTGATAATCAGTACTTCAGTTCAAAGATATTTACTGTGTAGCTGGTCAGAAAAAATACACAGGATATTTTTAAAATCTTCAAAATGTGTTTTAGCACATTCATTTCAATAGGATGTTCATCTTTCTGCCTGTCTGACACAATAAAAATGCTTGGTCATAAACCAGAAATCTAATGAGCTAATTTCCTGTTTGAGCTTACAAAACTGCCTTCACTGCACTGAAATATCAAACAGCCTTTTCAGACCGGCCTACTGATTTACAGAACTTCACTAAACTCCACTGGTCATGTCTAATCCATAAATATACATTGACTTGTTCCAAGCAAAACAATGCCTTGTGTCATTAGAACCTGGCTGCACACTGTGTGTAGGCCTTAGGAAGATACATTTCTAGGCTGGAGAGGGCATGCCAATGTCAGTAGGAAATAACCCCAAAACTCCTGCCCCTGGATGAATTGTACAAGGCTGGGATTGATGTCATAGGAAATAATCATTTTTTTTTTTTGAGAAACAATGTTACTTGAGAAGTGATGTTAGGACATGCTCTAGAAGGGATGAGGTAAGTTTAAGTAAAAAATTTAGGACATGTCTGGACATACACTGCCAAGAGGTACATTTCACAAAACATTTCCTCAGTGTAAGCTTTTATTAGGAATTTCCACAGATGGGAAGTGTCAGCATCATTTGTGCAGTGAAGCCTAAAGAAATATAGTTACAATGATGTCAACTGTATATTACTATAAAATGCAATAAACAATTGCAATGATGATGAAAACAAACAAGGCTGGCATATTGTCATATTACTCAAATTGAAATATAAAAACACAAACTACGATCACATAAAACATCCATATGGGGGAATAAGAGCGACTTTGAGGGTGTGACACCTCATTTTCTGATTTTGATGGAAAAAAAATCTATATTAAAAAATGAAGATCAGAGATAAGATCATGCTAAATGTCTAAAAAACAATGTTACTAAGTTCTCTGAATAAAAGAGAAAATCTATTAATATTTGTTAGATAACCAAAGTTCTCTGACTCTGTTCTCTGAAATGCTCTCTGACATATGCTTACGCTGCCATAGGACACAACTCTTTTTAGACCAAAAAACATAAATAGTACATATTGCAAATTACCAGTCTTGTCTTTGTTAATGCTTTTGGTTCTATTTTGTCCTTTTTTTTACCTGGTGATATTACCACTAATGTACTTTCTGCCATATGGATGACAAGACTAAGTAACTGTACTGTATAAGGATAGAACAGAAACGGAAGTACAGCAATATCTAATTCTCCTCTTCCCTATAACATGGAAGAATTTCAAAGGGAGTTTTGAGTCGTTGTCTTTATTTACCAGATATTACATTACAAAAAATAGCAACCAACACATTTTGGGGGCTCAGAAGTCCCCCTTCGTTAAGGCTTGTAGCAGCAAAAAAAATGGAATACATTAATGTATAATAAACCAATAAAACTTCAAGGATCTTAGGACTTTTTCCATATGCTGTTTATTAATCCTATTTAATTCTGGATATTTACTAAGTATTTTTGCAAAGAATACCTAGTTTAAACTAGTGAAAAAGTTGGCGAGATTCTCCACTAATCACCAAGGCTACAGTTTCTATATAAGGATACTCCATCTACTCCAATTTACTGTTATTTTTACTGTATTTGTTTTTACTAACATACTGTATGCTACTGATAAATCTCAGATTCTATTTCCTCCTTTGCCTGGCAACACAATGTATATATTGTATTTTTTTTTTTTAAGAAATAAGAAGTGTAATGGGAAGAATATTCCCATGAGTAAACATTGTAAGTCTGACATTTAAATTAAGGGGATCAACTAAAATCAACTATTATTATGGAAAGTGGTACCCCAGAAATTGCTAATGACAAAAACATATAATTTCACAACTTTTACAAGTATTTAATATTTTAAAGTTTCTCTTTAAACAAGTTACCTTAAGGACAAGTTCTGTATGGTCACTTGCACAATATTAAAATTCTTATTTTTTGGACTTGAATATATATTAGCAAAATAATCATTGTTAATAAAAATAGCTATAGCATTACACCTGTCTTCTCATCTCAATCCTGCTTCATTATAGGGCACATAAAGTAGAAATAATCTGTGTTTTGGTATACTGCAGATAGCCCCACCAAGGAGATCTACCGCCCTCTTCTAATGCCAGCATTACATTTATAGGTGCATATCTAGAAAAACTAAAGTGATCCTTATGAGTGCAGATTTAAACATTTCACAAAAGTAGTTTTTTTATTCTCCCCTTGCCCTTTTTATTAGCAATGCTAACTTTGCCTGTTCTTGTTCTGAGTTCAGGATCTTCATCTATTTTAATTGATCAGGTTGAAATAATGCAACTCATGTAAATGCACATTATTTCATGATCATTTCATTCAATCAAAGCTCTGAAGCTGCCACTGATCTGTTCTCACTTAGCAGTACACTGAGCTATGCACAGGCAGGTAAGTTTCTTTTGTTGCAGAAGAGACAATCAATCAATAAATCTCTCCCTAACATCCATTAGTTAGTTATTAATATTATTACTAATAAACAGTATTTATATAGGACCCACATATTATGAAGCGCTGTACACCAAACAGGGGTTGCAAGTGACAGACAGATACAGGCAGTTATATTTTATTAGATAATAGAAAGATCAGGGGTATGCAACTACCTAAAAGCCAAAAGGTTACAATGTACAACAAGCTTTGACTTAAACTGCATGCAACAATACAAGCAAAAGTGTTAAATCCAGTTAGAAGAAAGCATAATGTTGTTAGTAACATACTGGCTTTTTACAATATTCCTGGCATAAATAATTCCTGGCCTTTGCTCCCAGCACCTGTTTTACTCAGAACAAGGGCCAAACAGTTTTGTTCTTGCAGTTCATATTATACTGTTAATTGATCATATTGATAGCTCAGAAACAGTTTGCTATCACACTGGTAAGTGGTCCTGTGACACCTAGAGCAAGGATGACATTTATATAACAGTTTACTAAAATAATAGGAATTAGCATGCACATAAACTTTTCAGGCGTACATCCAAAATAAAGCAGGCCCGAAGCGGAGAATTTGGCGTAGGGCCTCATGACAGGGGGAGTAGGGAAGACAGCGATGTAGGGGTTAAGATAAAAAAAAAAAATGTGGGAAAAAAGTGCAGGAAACTTTGAGTTGGTGATTGGAGGTGAACAGTCTATGGGAGGGGAAAAGAACAGGATTTAAAAAGGGGACTGAGGGGTGGGGGCAGAATTTCAAAAATTCCTGGGGACTGTGCATTCCCACCCTCCCTCCTTAATATCAAGGGGATTGAGGGGCTATTGTCATGGCAGCTGGGGAGGCATGTTCTTTTGGAAAGGGAAACCCTGATGACAGCAAAGGCATCATCAGGATTTCCCTTTCCTCAGCAACTCAGGGAGCAGAGCAGTCAGCAGAGCTTTACTATGCTGACAGCTCTGCTCCACTGATCCTGGAGGCAATATGAGGGCAATAGAGGTTGAATGGAGATACTATCTCCATTCATACCTCTACTGCTCTGTGATTGGCTGAGGAAAGGGAAACCCTGATGATGCTTGAGCTGTCATCAGGGTTTCCTATTTCTCAGTAAATCACAGAGCAGTAGAGGTATGAATGGAGATAGTATCTCCATTCAACCTCTATTGCCCTCCTTTTGCTTGCGGTTACAGCTAATTGAAGGCACCTGCTTTCAATTAGCTGTGACCGCACAGTTCCCACGGTCCAGGAATCCCACAATGACATTATGATTCATAATGTCATTGTCGGATAACCTGTAAAAAATAAAAAAAACGAGTTTAAAATAAAAAACACATGCGAACTAAATAATTTAAGAAAAATTCCTCCCGAATTTTTGCTGTCGAAGCCCGTGATTTTCGGGTCGGGTCTACCCGAATTCGAACAGCAATATTCGGGTCGAATATAGGGACAACCCGAATTCGAACATCAACACTAATGGTAAGGTTTGCCTTGCATGTCACTTGGTTGTTGTGGAGGCTACGTTTTGAGAGGAGGGAGATCCGCTAACTGTCCCTGAGGTGGTGTATGAGCATCTGGGGGCCTGGCTGTGGATCGGAGACAGCTGGATAATGGAGGAGGATTTGGTGACTTTCATGGACTTATAGGAATTGTTTTTTCCTGTTATACTTGAAATAGTTTTGTGATGTTAAAAGGGGGGCTTGTTTTATTATCAGAAAAATATATGATGTTATAAGGATGGTGTTAATAAAGGGCTGCTGTGGCCAATTTTTTCCAACACAAAGTGTACTTGTCCTTTATTCGTGTAAGGTCAACTTGGGGGTGGAGGAAATAATTGGTGGGTTTAGCAACTATGGTTTCTTATACTGTACCCTGGTCAAGTGATTTAGGTAGAGTAATTCTGACACCATCAGACATCATCAAATGAAAATACAGCAAGCTGAAATATTAATACATCTGTATTCTGTGCTCACTGCTCCTTCAACTGAACTGTTTACATAGACATTAAGCGTTAGCAATTATAAGAAGTATTCCTCAAAAAATCAAATATTTAAAATAATGAAACTATATAATGAGTAAAGTTATGCCAGAAATTATTTATATTTTGAAAAATTAAGCTTGGCACTTGTTTGGCCAAGTTTTATAAATAAGTTAATATCCTGCGCCATAACGCTTTAACATCTGAGAAATGTCTCAAATTCAGAATTACACAGCAAAAATTAAACTGCTTGTACCAAAAAAACAAAAAAAAAACAGACCATGATCAAAATTCTTGCATGATTTAACTATGCATGTATCTAAAATAATAAACAGTATTTAGATAGCCCCAACATATTACGCAGTGCTGTACATTAAATAGGGATAGCAAATGACAGGCAAACACGAACACTGACACAGGAGGAGGAGAGGACCCTTCCCAGAAGAGCTTACAAACTACGAGGTCAGGGGAAAGTCGCACACAATAGGAGGGAGGATTAGGATTTAGGAGACAGAAGATGGCTAGGCAAGTTTGAAAAGATGGGTTCTTTTAAATGTGCAGAAAGTAGGGGCAAGCAGAATAGGATGAGGAAGAGAGTTCCAAAAATTGGGAGCAGCCCTTGAAAAGTTTTGAAGCTGTCCATGTGATTAAATAATTAAATAATAATTAGATGTCTCCTAGTCTTTGGAAAGAATGTACATAGGAATTCAAAGCCTTATATTTCTGCATTGCTCTTTTACATTTGCAGGTTTTAAGGGCCACAGAAAGGCACATGGTTCGGGGACAATAACAGCACCCAAGTTGCCTGACTGTTTCTGGGGCTTTTATTGCTGGTTAAAGTTGTAAGGATAGGTGATTAATAGGCAATCTGGAGTTCTCCTTCACTTAATTATAAATATAGAATCTGTAGCTACAGTTATTTTTAGAAAATATTCTTCAGATATGTTCATTAGTGGTGTGTACTGGAAATGTAAAATAATTTATATTAGCCAGCAGTCCCAGGTGTCCTGGATTAAGCTTCCATTTTCATAAAGGCGTTATGACACTTGGTATGTAAATGCTACAGTGGCATTTGCTTAGACTAGTTGTGGGAAAAGTTTGTTGGAAACCTTATGTCAGGTTTGTAATACTAAGGGTAACTCCATTGGGGGTAAAAAAAAATCTGAAATGAGAATGAGAGTGCCTTTGGGAAAGTGGGTAGTAAAAAAAAACATAGAGAACATTTCTCCATGCTACCATGCTACCGTGTTGTTCCTTTAATCTCTGCCAGAAATTGGAGGGATTTTTCCTTTTTTATTTCCAGAACAGGAAGAGAGGGAATATCTCCCCAAATTGAATGCAGACAACAAAAAAAATATAAAAAGACTCCAAAACTTCTCAATGTGAACAAACCGCACAGCTTTTCTGCGGCAGCTCATACTTGTCTCTGTCCCTGACATTCTATAATTCATAAATTTCAGTAATGCATGGTATCTACAACAAATTATGTGAGGGAAATCTTTCAGTCACCTTTAAGGAAAAATATTTAGGATTTAAAAATTGATATTTGCTTGTTATTGAGTTTACAGGATATATGTTATGTGGGTATTTGTTGGTAAAAAAAAACAATCCAATTGAATCCATATAAGATTTGCTTAATTTATTGTAGACTTTATCCTAATTTAAATTGCTTTTTGGCTCATAACAAAAGAATACCTTAAATGTATGTGGCACATCAAATAAAAGCACTCATAGGTGTGAGATGGTAAAAAGGAACATAAAGGGTAACGGGTAAAAAATATTTTAATTTCTATGTCTGGGATCCTCATTGTCTTTAAACAGACAGGCCTTGGCTTCCATAAAATTGAGAGAGACACCCAAGCATGTATGAAATGTCTGTTTTCCTTGTCTAGCATTATCAATGCTAGATGCTACATGTCCTCAGCCATATACAAAATTTCACATATTTTATATATGTAAAATGATGATGAAATGTAAATGAAATGTATCAGGCAAAGTTTAGAGATGCTGTGAGACATCCTGTGTGGTCCATGGTGACTGTTATGAGTTTGGGTGACATCCTGGATTGCTTAAATCTGTGCTTGTGCACAATCACATGCTATGGGCTATGGACACTTGTTACATGCAAATGCATTTGTTTTGCTTTTTTATTTCCTAAATGCATACACTTGATATTCTCCATCATATCTGACTGATGTCGCAATATCCTGGAACAAGATACATGAGATGACTGCTGATTACCAATAGATAGCCACAGTTGTCATAGGTTTGTGGCACGTTATTGTTCATAATGTGGAATGAATATGTAGAACTGACTTTTATTTGATACTGATAGTATTATTATATTTTTATATCATAATATAAAACTAACCATATGACTAGTTCACTCAATTTCTCGATACTCACAAAGGATTTGAGCATATCTCCAGAACACATCAAACTGCTGGTAACTATAACCAGCAGTAAACAGTAAACAGTACAGTATATGTCATCTCATATATATGATACATAGCCTAAACACAACTACCCTAGCCACACTAGTATTTGCCTACAGATACGTATTACTTTACATTTACCTCACTAGGTCCTCCTGCTGGATGGTTCCTTCTAAAAATCAGTGTTTCTCTTCTCTACTATAAGAGACAGCAGACCCATATGAATTTTTTGGGTACTCTTCCCATTGACTATTTATACTCTATATACCCAAGGACCATGTAGGTCTTCTATTTTCTATTAACCTACAATTAGAACACAGTCAGCCATATATATGTTTTTATATATGTTAAAAAAAATGTTTTCTTTCCTTAATAACGCTCTCAATGTGTATACGATTATTTAGGACAATTGAGTATGTCAATCTTTGAGTCTTGATTTACCATAAATGTAACCCTCTATATTGATTTAATCGAACCTATAATAAATATGTATCTGTTAGTTTTTAGACAAAGACACAAATTGATTTCTATTTTGTTTTGATTAGTTTGTTTGCTCATACGTAACCTCTGTTCAATATATTGATTTATTGTATATTTCACTACAAACCAGATATCCTCCAAGTAATTGTGTATACCTGTTAAGCATATCGTTACCCCTGAAGAAGCCCAAGCCTGGGCGAAACGCGTTGGGTTTTCGACATAAACGTATGTGACATGAATTACGTCTTACTATATGTTCTGATTTGAGATCTTTTGTCTAGTGCCCCATTTGGGTGGTCAATGGCCAGTATACACTTACTGACCATTAAAAAAACTGTTATGTTTTTTGTTTCATTAGGAATTGTTATGTATTATGAGAATATATCATTAATACAACCTATTTCTTTGCCAAAAAAAACCCTTCTTTACCTTTGTTTCACTTCCATATTATAAATCAAGGGTTAGCAATCCAGGCCAAATTTTAGGCCTCCATACACCTATTACCCCTGTAAAAGTAAAGCCTTTACCTCAGCTAGAACTGACATTATGAATACTTGCTGAAAATAAACATTTATAAATCGGATACAATAATTTCTACTGACATTTATTTGTCTGCTGCCTTTGTTGGATTTATCAAATATTTATTACATTTATGAAATGCTGCTGTTTAGAGAGGCCTTGTTCTTGGCTAATTCTGTGTATAGGTTGGAACTCATTTATACTATTCCAAGTAAAAATGTATAAGCAAAGAACAAGCAGAAAGAATGGCAAAATTTTAATTGATTGGCCAAAGGGACCTGAAAATACAAAAAATAACAATATTGATCACTATGGGCAACAACCAGACTTTTGTCTCATTTAGTCTCACATACCACGAAGAATAGATAGGTATTTCCATAAATTCTCAATGATAAAAATGGGATTGAAAAGAAAAATACTTCTCATGACAGTGAGCTGTACAATATGAACAGACTTGGATAAGGTTTTTCAAAGTGTAGAATAAATATGTTATCTTTGTGAAAATTGACAATTATCCCGGGTTAAGGGTGGAGGCCTTTCCCTATACATATTACTAATTTAACTACTTTACCCTGTCAATTTACATTCTCTAGCTATGTAACTTAAAGAATTAATACTTGTCCACAAAGCACCATGGTGATTAGGGCATGTTAATAAAAACAGGAGAATTTTACAAGTTTGTACATAAGTAATACATTTTCCATACAATTATATTCTTCCTTGACACTATTCTTATCACTATGGTAAATGGATTAGTTATAAATGCCGGGCATTGTATGTGCAAAATGAGGAATTCACCCGAATGAGACTAAATACTACTAGCCAAGTGTGATATTGACTCATTCTATGCTTCCTTTGACAAATCCCACTTTTTACTCTGAAATTTAGCATAAACAATGTTCAGAAGTTTTTCCTAATTTATACATAGCACATGTGTTTCAGCTAAGCTTTGTAAGTCTTCTAAATAAGTCAAGATGCTGGGCCACAAAGCTTAGGCAACTTTAGCAAGGCTTGTTCAAATTCAAAATGATTTGGCTTAGAGTGACTTACTTGTGCCAAAAACAGCATTGTGTAATGTTTTTCTAGAGATCTGAATCAGAAATGAATCTGTAAGTAGTGTAATTTATTGGAAAATGTAGGTGCTCAAAATAAATGACTGTTCCAGTGCTTGAAATGGGTTGTTGGCAATGGTCTCCCATCTGTCACCATACATCCTCCATAGGTCAGCTGCAGGCAAATTGTTGCTTGCAGCATCCACAGTGATTTTGAAGCTGTCACCATGCAAAGATATCAGATAGATGTCATATTTCTGATGCTAAAAACTATAATTTGCATTTGTTTCCAGGGACAGGAGAACAAACAAGTGGTGTATACATAGCGCTGTTCTGTGGAGAAGGGAGGTGGGCGGATGAGTAAGCAACCCCCATTGTGTTTTCCTCCAAAAGAAAGACCAAAGGTAAGTACAAACACCTTCTCCACTTGGTCCTTCATAAATCTTCCAGGACATTAGAAGACCATTCCAAATCATCTAGGGCTATATTTATAACTTTTTCACCTAAAAATTTGCACTGGATTTGTTCAAAATTTAGTTCATACAGATTGCATTTCCTATTGTGACAGCTGTGCACTTTTGAGAATAAAAACTAGGTGGCAGAATAAGTCATTGGTTTAAAAGGAACTGAAATGGGAAGTGTAGAGATTCAACTCTCTCTGCAAATTTCAGACAGTTTACAAGGGAAAAGTTTATAAATAGAGCCCCTAGTGTATATACATAACTTAAAGGCTTTTAATAAAATGTTTGGTAATGTCACATTCATTGTTCTATAAATTTATACCAAGTGACTGAAACACTAATTCCCATAGCTTTTGATGGCATTTTTATTAAAGAAGATGTTTAAAATGATTGTATAGCTGTTTTTCCTATTCTCTTAATGTGCAATCAACCAATTACACAATTTACATGTATTTTATTAAATTCATAATGACATTATAGTCTGTTTCTTTTATTCAAGTGACCTCTAGTGATGTATGTGTATATGGGCAGTACAGGTATGGTATGTATTTTTGTGTGTGTGTATATACAGTATGTGTGCGTGGGCTATACCCTGAAGAATCCCATACAGGTCAGGATTTGTATATAAACAAGTAATTCTTGACATTTTGTAAAGCACACATTGCTAAATTTCCGGCAGTCTATTAAAAAGTAAAGCTTATTCTGGTCCTTGAGGACTAGAGTTGATCAGGACACATTTATTACTATTTTTGTACCAGAGCTAAACTTGTAATTTCGACTTGTGGATTGAACTGGTTATATTTGAAGGAAGGCTTTACATTAAGTTGAAAAGGTATGCTATTATTTTGTTTTGTTTAGTAGGGATGAGTGCAGAAGTTTCAACCAGGTTAACTTGGACTTAAAAAAAGTTGAGTTTCCATGTAGAAGTGAAAGTCACAGTGAAAAGCCTTTTTATAATTTGCAAGTTAGGTGCAGAGCCTCTGAACATTGTATTGTCCCCAAATTTCTGTGGATGGCTGAGGGACATGTGGGAACATGTCTCAAAAGAAAAAAAATTTTTAAAAAAGCATATTAAAAGTAAAGTATATTATTATTATGATTAATAAACAGTATTTATGTAGCTTACTATGTATTAGGGCAATTGTTTCAACTCAGCCAATGCCATATCGCAACTTAGATTTAGAAAAACAACACAGAAAAAGAGAACAACGGGAAGACAATAATATCACAATATTGTATCAATATTCTAAATAGATAAAACAAATATTTATTTATACATACAAGTATTGATATTACAATAAAAACATTTAGGAGCAATATACAAACATTCTCAGTTATTATTTGTACAACACACTTCGCAGACTATGCCCATTTCCTCAGGAACCAAACTGAGATAGCAAATGTTGACTATAGATTATCCTCTCTTAAAACAAACTTCACAAAGCCACAGTGAGACCCGGAAGAGGCAAAGGTGACAACAGCAGATCATCTCTAATTATATTAACCTATTCAAAGCCTGTAATTCCTGTTTTCAGACAGAAAATATATATTTGTATGTCTCCTGCTCAAAGGATCAAATGTATTTATTTAGGTGGTGAAGTAGCACACAATAGGAGGGGGTATAGAATGGTGGGTAGGTGGTGAGGGTTTAAGGAGAAGAAGATTAGGTAAGTTTGTAAAGGTAAAGATAGAAATAGCCATTTCTAATGCTTGCCACTGACTTTTTGTAAAATACACTTGATTCTTTTTTACATTTTTTAGACATATCCTCATTGGTTGCCCAGACATCTCCAGCAATTTCAGTGACAATACTATGTTCAAGAGCAATACATTTAAAAAAAATCTGCAGCTAATAGTTGAAGTCAAAAGTTCCATCATGAATTATATTTTGATGAACTATGAAACAAACATTTTGCCTATCTCTATTGTTAATAAAGAACTTGATGGATAAACAGTGTAAAAACCACAAATGTTGTACATAGACAGGCCAGCAGAGGGCAGTGATTTATTGGAAACCATTTGTATGGGGCCTATACCTCATATATAAAAGTGGTAAACCGATTGTTCTCCAGAACAGTGTTGTCTTTGTTGCAGAAATATTGATACTTTTCAGATCGTCTTATTTTTTGCCAGATGCCACTTTTTGTCAGGAACACCACTTTTCTAAGACTGCCCCTGTTATATAAGGGTGATTGACATATTTATAAAATAGTGATCTGCATGATGACCACTATATAGATTGCCAGATATTGTTTGCCAATTTGATAGAACATCCCAGTCAGGACACTTTCTGCAAGGAGTTTGTATTTTGTCCCTGTGTCCGCCTCGGTTTCCTCCGGGTTATTCGATTTCTTCCTCCAAAAAGCATGTGGATAGGTTAATCGACTTTCCCTCAAAAGTTGTCCTATATAAATGTGTCCCCAAATGACCTTTGGTTTCCTGTGGAGGATGAAGTACACTATGTCCTCCTATGTACTTCTACATGTCCTAGCATTCAATGCATGCCAAGATACTCCCTCTCTGTTATTATACAGGATTATTATACTCTGTTCACCATATCCACCTGTTAGACAGTGGACATGTTGAAGAAATTTACCAGCATTTATACATCATTCTACCTTAGTAGACAAGTAATACACCTATCACTAGCAATACACAGTCTGTTGAAGCTGACCTTGCCCAAAAGGAAATCAATATTCACCTAGGGGTCAAGTTTCAACCAACAGCTAAAGCTACGTACACACGGCAGATTTTTATCACCCGATAATCGGCATCGGCCAATTATCGGGCGAAAATCTTCCGTGTGTACATTGTCCGGACGACCGACCTGCCGGATCCACGGACGATGGACGACAGCCGATCGTAATGAAAGGGAAGGGGAGAGCGCGCAGCAGGGTGCCGCTCCGTCGCTCTCCCCCTCCCCTCTCCATAGAGCATGAACGGTGCTGTATGTACAGCACCGTTCATGCATCTTGCAGCCCCTTGTCGTTGGAAAGGATCGTGAAAGATCCTTTCCAACGACAAAAATTGCAAGTGTGTACGCAGCTTTAGACAAACAAATGGGGGGAGGGGGGGTAATTGGTTAAAAGCAAAAATTATTAGATAAAGCTGGGCAGGGCTGCTATCAGACTCTGGGCTCCACACTAGTTAAACCTTCTGTGCCCTCCTCCCTCATGTCTAAAAGTTTCAGCGTTGCAAAATCAATCTTTTTTTTGGGGGGACCACTACCCCTTTTTCACTCGGAGGCAGACCTTGAACGGGGCATTATTAAAATGTTTTTTTATAGCTGAAAATGATGGGAAATAAATTTGTTTACCATTGTCCCTGAAACATAAATACAAAGGAAATCTGCCACTTAGAATACCTGTAGCAATGACAACTGTGTTAAAGGAATTTCCTTTTAAAGTGAGTTCTCCAGGAAAAAAAAGTAATTTGGAAACTCCCCAGTATAAAATAGACGTAACAAAACATGCAGGGGATTACACATTTCATAATCCAAAAACTTTCAGCTTCAAATATACTTTCATTTTTATTGAATCTAGGGCAACAAGAAAATTTTTTTCCAGAATGCATGACTAAACATATTCTAAATTTCTGTATTGAAATATTAAAATCCAAGTTCTGCCTGTTAACCGGTTCTATGTCCCACCCATCCCCGGGAATGTCACATTCTTAGCAGGCTGCAGCATGAACATTACATCACACATGCCTGACAAGTAGGAATTTTGAATGACAGATATCCCTTCGGATATTAAATAATCTGGATTTGGGAATGGCATTTTGTTTTCCAATAAACATAGACAAAGCCTCTAGTATTCATGCATTCTCTTTATACATGCTGCATTTTATTGATGTCATCATCACCAAGGAGCTGACTTGCTTCACTCAACAAATTGTGGCCCAGAAAGCAACTGGAAATAAAACAAATTTAGAACATGTGTTTGCACATTACTCCAAGAAAGGAAATGAATTTGTGTGTGTAAATGCATGCATCTTCAGTTTGTAGAAGTGAATCTCATTTTCAGAAATTTTATTAACACTTGTTTGCAATGGTCAGGAGAAGGTACAGGTATTCCTCAAGTTAGGGACATCTGACATACGGACGACTCCTAGATACAAATGGGGCTTCCCTGCTTGTTTATGTGCAGGATGGAGGCTCGATAGGGGGGAAGGGGCTGTTTGCATGATTTTAAGAAGAAGTCTTTCTTTTCTGCAAGCTCTTGTAACACTTTTTAATATCCAAGACAAATTCTTCAGTTGTTTCTGTTTGCATATCAAAGCACAGCTTGCTCCAGAAGTTAAAGGGAGGCCTGCAGCAGGGAACTGAGCGTAGGGTCGGCATGACTAGGGTGTTTTGGGCAGCCCCCACCCCCTTGTCTTTTCTTTTGTTTCTGCTAGAAGGGTCATGCAGGAGTCCTATTGGTAATTGGGAAGGGGAACCCATTGGTAGGGTGCCCATTTAAATGGTATTATGGTGGGGCCCCTGGGGCAGCGCTGGGCGGCTAGGGGCCAGTGTATGGAAAAAAAATTTTGCTGGAATGGACATTACCTGGTTTCCTAGACCTGCAGCTTGGTGGAGAAAACTGGAGTTGTTTGGTGGTTATAGTGCAATCGGGCACAGTATAATGGGGGTTGTGTTATAGTTTATTCTGTTATAATTTATTGTTTGGGAAAAGTTTTATTAATAAATGTAAAGTATATGTAAAGAGTATATTAAGATTATATGCCCTGATATATGTTAATTCTGTTAATATTATTTATATGTTATGCAAATATGGTTATAATTAATGGTTATTTATGGTTATTTATTATTATTTATAGTTATTTATGGTTATTTATGTTGTTGTAATAAACAGCTGCTTGCCAGCCAATTTAAACCCAAGTAAGGTGTTTGTGGTTTTTTGAAAAGGGTGAGGTGTATTGGTTGGCAGGCAAGGTCCGAGGAAGAGCAAGAAAATAAAAGGGGTAAGTTGGGTGCGGGAAATGTTTTATTGAAAATTTTGGTTGGGGTGGTTCTTTAAAGGGGGCGGGGGCGGTAGATCCAAACTACCCTTGGTCATGAATGTCTGGACTCCATAAAGTTTTTTTTTTTTTGCTTTGTTTGTGATTAACTCACAGCGGGGGCTTTATACAGTAACTGACGCCATGCTGCCTAATAATTTATTGAGACAAACATCTGTCCTAATTGCATTTATTAAAATAATGTACCTGTTCCAACTTACATACAAATTCAACTTAAGAACAAGCCTACAGTCCCTATCTCGTATGTATCCCAGGGACTACCTGTATGGCCACGATCTATACATAGTGACAGTCAAGGGATTATAATATTTAATGCCATTACCCAAAAATTCAGGAAAATTATGTTATCCGCTATGATAATAATTATTAAAAGACACCATCCCATCATCATAACATCTTTTTTATTTCTAATGTTCCGTAATAGCAGTATTCATAAAAATATTTAGTAAATGAATTGGAACAGAAGTGACAACCAAATATCCATAACAGAGATGTAACATATATGGGGGAATTTTCAATTTATTTGCAATGCAGAAGCTGTAGTTTTTTTCTGAAGCTCCCTCCAAGTATCCTAGTTTAGGAGATCCAAAGATTTAGGAGGGGTCAGTAATCTTGATTAGGGGATTTAGCATCAAAGACTTTAGGCTTGAAGACCCCAAAGGTGCGTACACACTTCCAATTTTTAGCGTTCCAATCGAACGACGAACGATCGATTGGGCAAAAAATCGTTCGTAAAAAAGTAACCAACGACGCCGACGAACGAGGAATCAACGATCGTCGTCCAATCCGATCCATCGGTCCGGTCATTCGTTTCCAGCGACTTTCCTCGTTCGTCGGCGTCGTTGGTTACTTTTTTACCAACGATTTTTTGCCCAATCGATCGTTCGTCATTCGATTGGAACGATAAAAATTGGAAGTGTGTACGCACCTTAAATGTCATGTGCAAGACCTCTTTTTGTCTCTTTAATCTAAATGCACTATATCATTTTAGGGCTGGCATACCAATCATATGTAACGGTGGAACTAAACTCTCAAATCTAATTTCATACATTTTCATTTGTTGTATTTCCAGCAACATATTTTTGTGTTTCTGTTTTTTTCTAGTCTGTCTGACTGTGCATTATACAGTGCTTCAGTGGAGATTATTTAGCTTTGTGTTACTTGTAAGAGCAAGGAGTTCAACCTATTTCCTAAACAAAAAGAGGCATCCAATGGCAAAAACATTGGACAGAGCAAGCCAAGGTTAACTTCTTGGCATGTTGGCACTTTTCCTTTTAGTTATCGCCCTGTAAGTAGAAAAGGGCAAATTCCACAGCAAGTGAAAATCGGTAGGAAAACATGCTAATGCCTAGAAGGCATGTCCGACAGACAGTCACATTCCATAAATATTTCACAGAGCCTTCTCTGTGACCGCTTCGTAAGGTAGAATTAGTATAAAAAATCAGACAAAAATGGTTACATAGTTTAGTGATGGTCATTTAAAATGTGTGTCCAGACAAAATATATTTCGTTCTGTATATATCGGGTAAGAATTAAACTATTGCTGTTGTTTTTTCTTCAGGTTTTGTTTTCACATCCTGTTTTAGACACAAAGGAAATGACAGGTAATATCTCCAAAATGAACACATTTTTCATCCCAGAGAGTCTTCCGTGGAATTGGTGTCCCTATTGCACGTACAATTGCAAATACAAAACCTGTAAGTAAAGCAAGCCACAAGAAGACATAATATGGAGCACTGTGGTGAAAAGTGGACATTTAATGGAGCTTTACTTAAGTAGGATAGTTCATCTTATTTTATTATCAATTATTTCAAATAAATTCACTGTGATCATGATCAAATTAATCCAATTCATATGATATACTTATTTATTTAAATGTATGTTTATCATGATTCATTTTGCCAAGATCAATGCATAATTTATCAGATGAATAATATATGATTAGTTGATATATAACTGAAAAATCCATATTGGCAAATTTTAAAAAAATGTAATTAAATTCATAAGGATATATAATCAAATTCAGATATTAAGTAATTAAATTGGAGTGCACGATCAAATACCTCTATACCTAAATTCATTCAAATAATCAATTAATGCAATATGACGTTGAAAACTTACTTTTGAAATGTTTTTTTCCCATCATTAGCTCCTGGCTTTCTGTTAGTTTAAGAGCCATGCAATGAGTAGCTGCCCTTAAATGCATCTAGTCCCGTGTCCAACGTGGCGCTATGATGCTATGATCCTTGATGTTTGTTTTTGGGTAAGCACCCAGGAACACGTGGAACAGAGGACTCCTATCAACGAGGGACTATCTCTGCATGCACAGCTTAGCGAATTTTGGCAGATGGGCAGCAATCAGGCAGGTAGCCGGGCCATTTCTGCAATACAACCCTGTCTGATCACACATTTTTGAAATGTAATTTTAGTTGGACTGCATCAAATTAAAACTTCTTGGAGGTGCCATTTACATTAAACAAAGTGTAAGATGAGGGTAAAAAATTTTAGGCCACTTTATGGAGCCTGTCAGTAGCAGGAAAAACTTGCTGCATGTACAAATTTCAAACACATGGAGATTGTTTAGAACTGCATATACATGAGGCAGCCTCACTGAATTCCAATAATCCCTGTCCTTACTGAATCCCAGGCTGTGCCGGAAGGTGAATCCCTGAAATTTCTATTTATAACAGCATTTTCTGTTTGTTTTTGCTGACAGGGTTATTTAAAAGAGGAATATTCAAAGGCTTTTTGCAAATGTAGCTGTTTTAAGGAACAGGACAGCCACTTTCACTGCCTTTATTTGTTAAGTATTAGCTAAACTGATTGGTTAGATAATAGTTTAGGATTAGGAAAAATAAATGGTAAACTGATAGTTTAGGAGTTAAATATTAGAAAGGTGAAGTTAAAAAGAAAGCATAGTTATTTTGTATATATGTATATTGCATGTTGGTTTGAGCCAGTGAGACTCCTACACCTGGTAAATGACAATTTAAATGAAAGGAGACAGAAACATCAGCTTTAAAGTGCATGCAAATCTTAACTGGATATTTCCTCTGCTAATTCACTGTATATAATAAACAATGCCTTTGTGTTTGTGTGTGAGTTTTATCTTAAAATACTGATTTCAATTTATTTTAGTCTTCTCATTGTTGCTGATTTCATGCAGCTACCTTTCTGGAGCTTCCTGTCTATATGCACTCGTTCCAGTTTCAGCCAAACATTTAATTCTGGAATTGCTTCAAGGTGGCAATGGTGGACCATGCCTACATGATGCATCTTGGTTCAGCCACTTGTAGTCTCAACTATGGCTGCATATAAAAACACAGGAGCATAATTGGGGGACTATTGTCAAACTATGGCAGTTTGTTATAGTCAATAATAAACATCTCATAAATACATTTACACATTCATTTTTTATGTTATTTTAGTGATTTGTTTATATCTTTCAAAACTTCAAGTGCTTGTGTGAATGAATATACATAACACTAAACATTCTCCTCTTTTACATATGTGCTTACTGAGCTTAGGTGTCCTATTCAGAGTAATGAAATATTAATATTATTTCAGACACAAAGGGATATATTTATAAAGCACTGAATCTGACATTCACTAAAACATTCCCTGGTGGAGAATTGATTACTAACATTAAAACATCTTGAAACGCATAGATTTTCCATTGGAGAATTTTCCAGTGAATGTCAGGTTCACTGCTTTATAAAAAGACACCAAAAACTAACAGAATATACCTTAGGTACATGGTGCTTCTGACTTTCGTAGGGAATCCTTAGGACATTCATTTTCCAACCTGCTTGTGTCATTTATTTTCAGTTTCTGATAATATGTAAATCATTACGAATGTTAGATATTTTCAGTGTCCTAACTTCTCCTATGCAAACAATATGTATATAATTATAATACTTCTCTTTCACTGCCTTTAAACATATTTAAACTCAAGAATACAAATTTGATACATTTTTAAGTTTACCAGATCTGATAGGTGGCAGCAGCACTCATTTTCCTTGGCTGTAGCCACAGAGATGTTGTATCTGGCAAATCCAGGTAAGAGCAAATGTGTAGGGAGAATGGGTGGGTTACCTAAGGTCAGGGAAAGGAAAACTGGAAGAGGCTCGTTTCAGACCCACAGTGAAACCTTAGTATTCTGCTGTGGGTTCAACCACTGTCCCAACCTCTCCAAAACCATTTTTGCATCCCACTGCAGCAGATCATGGCACAATTCAAGAAAGCAACAAGCACTCTTGCCTGCAAGGTTGTTTTTAGAAGATTCCCACCACCAGCAAACATATTACCTGCAGTTTGGTTTTCTGCTCTCATGCCCAAAGCAGCAATTTGCTATGTGCCTAAATGTATTTGTATGCACATTCATGTTTGAAAGTACAGTTATCCTATAAATATGTTCCGCCAACACACAAACAGAACAGAACTCCTGAGAACTTTCCCTGTGATCTTGTACATCACAAAACATATACCCTGAATTGAATATATTACCTTAGAAAAATATAATTAATAAAAGTGCAGTATACACAGAAATTACAGAAACTTATTAGCTAACATGATTTCTGGCATGATGAACAGGTATTTATTGCACCTAATAAAAAAGATAAAAAAATGCATTTTTAGCAAAGTACACAAGAGAAGTTCTTTGTTAAGATTTACACAGGGGTGCTGGCTATACACTATAGTCAAATTGTACAACCTCTGTATAGACTCCTAAAACAGTAATATGAGGATTACACATATAAATAATATTTATTTATTTTATCAGATTAAGCAAGCCATTGCATTACATAATTGATCTGAAGAAGATTTTATAGTGTATGATCAGCTTTATTTTACTAAAAATAGTGTCTGACACGCATTAAACATCTTTTCAGGTTGTACTTTGCCTAGTAATAAAATGACATATTTAGTTATTTTGAATGAGTGTTTGAGAAGTATGTGTCAGAACTAACACTTTGCTAATAGCAATTAAAATATATCATTTTTGGTTGTTGTGATATGAGTTGTGCTTTAACTGAACACTGGTCATTAAGTAAACTTTCTAGAAGAGGAGAGTACATGCCCTGCAGTGACAGATGTCTGAGCCAGCCATAAGTCACACCCCTCACACAGGTATGAATGTGCATACAAGTCTCTTTCTATCGGCTGCAGCTATCAGGTCTGGTAAACACTCCCGAAATGCACTGAGGCACAAAGGAGTGGCTTAATTCTTCATTACCTGTGTGTCCGGAGAACTATTAACTCTTCATTGGCGTCTATGAGCTGTTCAGGTGAGCCTTCAGGTGATTTGTACAGTGCCATGTTGTATTGGATTCACCATGACCCTACATATGAAATGAACAACAAGACAGGGTAAGGGTAGTCGAGTTATATCACCTATTACATTACCTAGTCAGTGACTTTAAACAAGGAGGTGTAAATCCTTCTTGTTTAAAATCTCATAGCAGAGCCATTTAACTATATAGGTCATTGCATTATTTAAGAACACAGGGGTGCATATTCACTACATAACTCTAGGTACCGTCCTATAAAAACAGGATTCAGGGATCACTGACTTTAACTTCATATTCTTATGAAAGCATTCAACCTTTTTAAATGTTTAACTGAGGTCATGTGTATGTGTACACAATAGAGATGAAAGTCTTCCCTTTGGCTTTTGTATGAAACCATGCATGACGTGCTAACATACTATGCACTCTTTTCACTGAAATTGTTGTGCTGTCCGTTACAGTTTCTGTGACTTTTATTTATAATATAATATATATAATATATAATAATATATATATATATATATATATAATATATTTCAGTGGATACCAAAGATATGGTTGTGTTTTCATGTATAAATGTATTTACTGATCACGAGCAAATCATTCCTCTGGGTACAAGGTTTACAAAAGTCCACAAAGGTCCACCAGCATTTTTTTTACTTTAATAAATTTAATTAGGCACATAGCTGACAATATCGACTTAGCACATTATGGATATGTTTTTTTACAAAAAAATATTTCTGGCAGCCCATAAGCCCCTTACTAGACAAGATCCTGAAAATGCATCTCTTAAAAATCTCACTCTTTTGTGATGCGTACTATTACTCTTCTGCAGGTATTTGCAGCTTATCTGCCTCCTATTTATGTTAGCTAGGATAAGTGTCCTTTGGAACTTATAATTACTAAACATATTAAAAGGGGGTAAGCAAAACATGCAAATTCTTTGATTTGTTTAAACAAAAAAACTTCTTATCCCTTTATTTACCACCAATTATTTAAAATGTTCAAAAATAGATCTCAACTATCTTTTGTCTTTGGACCTGAAAAGTCCCTTTACCAAAAGCCCAATATGTAGTGCCAGTGTTGCTATGCATGGGTTGAGGTAGGTCTAGAGTCTGTCCTAAGTCACAGAAATTGAAACAATGGGCCTGATTTAATAAAGCTTTTGAAGGCTGGAGAGCATACACTTTCATCAGTGAAGCTGGGTGATCCAGAAAACCTAGAATGGATCTGGTCTAGGACACTTGCTAGCAAATAGCAAATGATTTTAGGAAATCCGTTCCAGGTTTGCTGGATCACCCAGCTTTACAGATGAAAGTGTATCCTCTCCAGCCTTGGAGAGCTTTCATAAATCAAGCCCAATGTTTGAGGGCCATACAGGGGTCCTTCTAATTAGGTGACTTGCATCATTGAAGAGGTTGGCACAAAAACATCCTAATGTCTTCAGGGATATCCTAAGCTTGGTATTTATTAGTTTCTGCTATTACTGAGCATTTTTTCAGGAGTGTTTTGAAGTCCCTACCCGAAGAAGATGGTCAGGTTTTTTTGATATGAAGATTGTAAAGCCCCTGCACACTCACCTCTTTCATACCGGTGGTATACCAGTTATGCCAGCCAATATGCTAGGTATGGTGGCTTGCATATTGGTCAAAGGGTATTTTTTATTATTTGACATTTAAAAGAAGAACAAGAAATAAAAACGTTTGTTAGATAAAGTCCTGGTGAATGTAAATTTGTTGTATTGGAATGGATCAGGCCAGTTGTCTGGCAAAAGTAACTAGATGGAAGAACTGATAAGCAGTCAATAAGCTTGGTTGACTATAAGTACTGCTTATGGGATCCTAACCTATTACTGCTTGGCTTTTTAAAATGTTTCAAGGTATTAAATAATTATTTAATATAATATAATATATTTATATATATAATATATATAATTAATATATTTAATTATTTAATAGGATGAATCTAGTAAAAATAATCCTAAATCTTTTCTAATCTGTTTTTAACAACATTAGACATATGGCATGCACAGACACTCATTGTCTAAAGTGTATTTAAAGCTCAAATACTTTTTTATTTAGATTTGAGGGCTGAAGACCAATGTCAGGTTTTCAGTTTGTTGTCTCCGACCCCGCTGGACAGAATGTGAGGAAAAATCCAAAATTTTCAGTTGTTACTGGAACAGGCATAAATGGGAAATCTTCCAATGTGAACACTTGTTCTGGTAAAACTCTCTAAGAAGGGATTTTCCTTACTTTGGTGAGATTTATTGTCACTTTGTTGCTGTGCCTTCAGGACAGCAAGTGACAGGAAATATCCCAAACTGAACAGAGATGGGAAAAAACAAAAATGGGTCCAAAGTGGTCACAACTAGTCTTTAAGACAAATATTGATATGTGAAACTTTCTGCTAGTGCCACATATATGTCTCATAAATTGGAACTCTAATCTAACAGCTAAATATATGGTTTTAACACTAATATTTTTACTGGCTTTCCTGTCAAGGGATTTATCATTTTGGCTGGCAGTTTTTACACTGCTGCTTCTAGGGTAGGCCACTGCTCATTGGTGAGGTATGAGGATTACAAATTGTTCTCCAGAAAGCTGGCTACAAGGAAAGTTGAGTCGTTGAACTTAAAAGTAACCATGTTATCTGCATGGCTTTGTAGTATGAATGAGGTACATAAATGATCGGCTTACCAAAATGATGGATACTTTGCAGATAAAGCAGTGTATATATTTATATTATATTTATTAAAGTATATTAAATATGCAGAAAGTTAAACAGAAACTAAAACAGCATATGTGGAGTTCATGTTGTCTATCAGGACAGTTTGATTTTTTTTTTGCAGATAGGAATGTGGAGAAATATGGAGAAACAAGAAATATAGGCCAAATGAATGTGTTAAGAAATATTGACACATGCTCTATAATTATACAGTATTTTAAAATAGTAATTAAACTATTATATAGTTTATATAAATATACTAGTTATATATTTCCCTGGATTTTGTGCTTTAAATGCTGTTTTGTTTGATTGATTTGTGTTTGTCTTCAAAATAATTTGTTGGTGGCTTTTCATATTTATTCACTGTTTTCCTTTCTATGTCATTGAAATGACAGAGCAATGTATACATATATTTAGGGCTTCTTCCTGGTAATGCTTGAAGTTATTTTTAGCTAACCATCAGCCCTGTGCACGTAACTGTGCCAGCACATTCCTGACTTCATAATTTACTATATAAATAACACTGGCCTTTAAGTCCTTTAAAACAAGACTTTGTGTACATATAAAAAGTCATACAATCTTTGATAGTACTATACTAGTATAGCAGTACTTATATACAGTAAATGTTCATTGTGTGTCAGCTGAGACAAGGGTAAATAAAATACAGTGAATGGAGAATTTTACCTCAACTCAAACCCTAAATATTGTAGTTTTAACTACCTACTTGTAAATCCCCTTTGGTTAAAAACATTATTTTGATATACCAGCATGCAGGTCTAGAGCTTCCCTATGTAGTTTGGAAAGTCCTGGTGTTTTCCCACAGCTAGGGGTACTGAGAAAATCTATTACATGTGACAATGTGACAAATGTAGAAGTTGCTGTTGCCAGACACAAATATATAAAAACAGGTAAAAGCTGTCTCACTAATTGCCTTTCATAAATTTTCTGCTCCATTTTTTTTTAATTTCTTGTATATCTGCATCCGGTCAGCATATGTGGCTCCGTTGTGTAAGTTATGAAACTCCAAAGGTGACCAACATCTTCTGAATTTCCCTTTTCTTGTATTTCCCGTTATGCTTAAAAACTAAGTACATTTGTTATTCAAGTTATTATTAATTACTAGAATAGCTGCATAATATGTAGTGTATGTTAATTCATTTATTATCTTTTTTTTTAGGTATGTAGCATAACTGAAGTGATTTTAAAATGGCCAAAAATGCTTTCTGGGAGTCTCCAGTAGCATTTATCAAAGAATCAAAGTACATCACAAGGTATGTCTTATTGTTCTCTGCATTTCATTAACCTAAATTTTTGAAAAGCTTACATGTATCACTTGAAACTGAGAAAGTGAATACTGGGGACTTCCAAAGGTCTGGAGATCCAGTATACCCAGTAATCCATAGTCATGGCTTTCTAGACATTCTAGCTATCTGCATCTGTTTGGGCCATCTTTGTATTCTCAAAATACAGTTGTGTTTAGAATATTAGCATTGTGGGTATGTTTCCCACACTATGGTGTTTGGCCAATTTATCACATAACAGGGATCGTGGATCAACAAGACAATGACCTCAAACACGCCAGTAAACGAGCAACTTCTTGGGGGTGGGGGGCATCAAAAATGATGTTTCTGAGGAAGAAAACAAGAAATGCAGAATAATTGCGGAATGTAATACCTAAAATTTTTCATCGCCATGCAACACAGATGTGCAGCAGTTCTCCGAAACATTGCTAATACAACTAAATATTAGTTCACTGATCCAAAGGAAAGCAAAATTTTGAAAGATTTCTCAGTTTTTACAGTGAAGTGTGTAAAGAAGAATGCAGATACTGCTATTATTTTGAACAACCTAATATTCCCTGTACTTCACTTTTTGTAAAGGAATAACACAAATGTGATACATTTTTCCTGAAATTTGGAATAGAACGTGCAGTGTTCCCAATACATTTGCATGTATGGAAAAAAAAAAGCTTTTATAAAGATTTTGAGCTTTATTCATTTTTTTTACACATGGTATTATTTTGAACACAACTGTACATAATCAAAGGGACAGTAAATGACCGAATATACACCCTAAAATATCTAAGCTTTTATGAAACATAATTTTTATTGGATTGTCAAAAGTGAATAACAAAACTTGTAACCCATAGAAGCACATAACCCCATACTATTAGATGTATTTTTTATTTCATGTTTTTTTTTAATTGTTTGGTACTTGTGCTAGTGCTGCCACGGAAAAAAACTATTATGCTGTTGTGAACAAGAATGCATAAAGGATTATTTTGGATTATTTTTATTATTAAAACACGAGTAATGCTAAATATATTTTATAATTACCTACAAAAAATGCAGCAAAATGATTGCAATTGTTACAGTTTGGATTTCTAATCACTTTCTGCCCCAGTGGTTATCAGCAGAACAAGGGTAGATCTATCCAACAAGGACATCACAATGATTGGCATAATCTAAAACATACAAAATGCCTATACGTGCACTTTAATCTCCCCTTCCTCTCTGTTCCTTTACATTTTCCCTTAAGCTGAACTTCCAGAGTTCCTTACAATCATTCTGTGTCTCTCGGCTACTTTACTTGTCATGATCATAGGTAACAGCTTTGTGACTGTGTGATGCCTCTTAAGAAATAGCCCCTTGTCAATATAAAACAAATCCTTGAATATTTTTTTTTGTATATCTATAAAGAACGGTCCCAGATGGCTGTCCAGAGTTGGAGTAGAAGGGGGACCCAAATACACATAAAGCCATTCATAAATGAGACCATTTTGTATTATTATTGTGGCTGACCCATCACTGTATAATTGACTGCGTTTGGCATGTAGATTTTATTTATTTAGATAATTATTGAATTAGATAGATACTATGTTTGCTAGGTAGGGTCAATAAAGGATTTCATCCTGTCAGAGAGTAATTGCCACTATTCCATGGCAGGATGGAGCCTTCCTATTACTTTTACCACATCACAAAGGGGTTTTCAGGACGATTCCAAGTTATGCAATTCTGTAATCGAGGCAGCACTCGAAAGTGAAAACCAAAGATGACTAAGTGAAAAGTACAAAAATGTATGGCACTTCTCAGATGTCATCATTTTCCTTTGGTGACTGCAATAAACTGATTTGATTTATACATTATTACACTGTACACTGCACCACTTAATAAAAGAAACCCCTACTAAATAAAATATGGGATCTACCAGAACATTTAACCACCTGGTAAAAATATGAATGTATTATGTTACAAAATGTTACTGCCACTTTAAAGACTACTGGTCATTTTCAATGCAAAGTTGTTGCTATGTTTTGTATTTTGCATATGTCCCTGGTTACTATTTATCAGTACAAAGCATGTTGCAGGATGTGTTCAGATTCATCTAGGCGTAAAATAATGCAAATAAATGATGTGAATATCTCCAGTAAAGAAGCACGACGAGGATTTATTTATAGCATTATAGACTGTAATATTTCTGTTGAATGTACTTTTAGGTTGCGCTGCCACATTTCTACCAAAACTGACAACACAAAGCTTCCCCCCATTAAAAAATGGTAGCAGGAACTGTAGAAAGTGATTTAAGCTTAAGTTATGCAAAGTATTGTCAATGAAACTTTTGACTCAGAGAATGTTGTCTGGTTAGATATTGATTGACATCATTTTTTAAATTCGTTATTTTCATGTTGTACTTTTCACTAGACATTAAAATATTTATCAGGGTTCAATACATTTACGTTAAAGACATTGCTCAATGTTCACCATTTTCTGGGTACATTTAAAAAATATGAAAAAAATGATGAGTTAGTGTTACTGTTTGGATTTGGGGCATTCATGAATTTGGCCGAGGTTGTGAATGATAACAGGCCCAAGCTCTTGGCAGTCCTTCGTGCTTGGATGCACATACTTTGGCCAGGCCACATGATGAGGACTTCCTAACCAATTAACCAGGATTACAGAAACTGCTGGATAGGGCCTTGAAAGTTTGCTCATTTTTAATGGTCTTAATCGCCAACACAATCCACCAGAAAACAGGCTGGATTTTGACATACCAATATGTTGATATTAAACTTTAAAAATTGGCTGCTGTGACTTTTCAAGCAAAAGAATGTTTCAATTGATTACATAATTGAATATATGTGAATGACACCCAGTGTGGTTCTTGTCTACTTTTTTTTTATGAGGAAATGTCTGTACCATTTTACCCACTTTGAGGAAACAACAAAATCTGTGAGTCATGGTCAGGCAGTTTTCAGTAACACCATACAACATCATGGGGCTCAGGAGCTAGAGTCAAAGAAGAGGGCCTGTCCCATCCCCAAACAGGCAATGCCAATTTAGCATTGCCGAACTATGTAGGTACTTTGGTTGAGAAAATGACCAGTATTGGAACAAAAGAAGAAAAGGAATAGTAGGAGGCTACATCAAGGCGATTTGAGTCCTCACAAACCTGATCCACTGTCTATAGACAGGCCAAATTAATATGGGTCCTGAAGGGTAGGCAGTCTGAGCCACATAAGTGTTCTGTTGCTTGGCTTACAAATGATCCTCGCGCAACAAAAACAGTAAATGTTAGCGAGTGGACATCCTTTTGAATTCTTGCTGTATGGTTCAAATATCAGAACTCATTCCAGCAGAGAAGAGTAAACCAGCATATGTCACTATTAAGAAATAACTTAAGGAAGTATTTTTTAGGTAGGTTTTTTTCCTGTCTACATTTACTTCTCCACTGTATCTAAGGAAGGAGCAATGGTTGTCAGACCTAATCAACTTCAAATATGTCTTCCTTTATCTCCATTACATGGTAGATTGATGGAATTAATAGTTTGCAAAAGAGATACAACAGTGTTAATGCTGTCTTCTATGCTCACAGGAGTTGACAAGTACATTATATTTCTGCCAAGATCAACTCAAAACATAATTTCTGTACTTGCTGAAAACTAATACAACAGCCACATATAAGAATAGTTAACCTTCAACATATTCTATTTTTACTTTTCGGTTTAGATACAATCTAGAAATAGAAAAACATGGAAATAGAAAAACTCAGAATAATGAAAAAATGTACATTGCCAAAAAGACCTCTTTCCTTCAAACAAAGCTGTCAACACAATAAAACATTACTTTAGTTGGTTGTTGGTACTTTGTACACGTATCTCTGCTTTTTGGAGAAAAGCCTACATCTACACACTAACATAATAGTTTTGTTTCTCTTCCAGAGGTCAACTAGATTCACTGTTGAAAACATATAACTGCTATTTTAAGGACCAACAGAATCTACATATAACCTACCATCAAGTAAGTTGTAATTCAGGTATATGTAGATGTAAACCCCCCAATCCTGCACTGCTATGTAACTCAATAGGCCTGATTTATTAAAGCTCTCCTAGGCTAGACAGGATATACTTTCATTAGTGAAACTGGGTGATCCAGCAAACCTGGATTGGATTTCTTTGGTCATTTGCAAGCAAATGTTTTGAATCATGGACAAGATCAATTCCAGGTTTGCTGGATTACCCAGCTTCACTGATGAAAGTGTGTCCCTCCAGCAATGGAGAGCTTTAGTGAATCAGGCCCAATATGTCTTCATTTAGATTTCTTTGTACTTATTGTCATTTACTTACTACTACAAAAGTGGACCTAAATTTCTGCACATCAGCAGTGTACGATCCAGTAGCATCAGTAGGGTTGTGAAACAGGTTGAGACTGCACCAGATAACAATCATCAGGAGGGCAACACCAAAATGACTGTCTGATATATAACATTTTTAGTGCAATCTGTGTAAACTGTTGTTTTTACTGCTGCTGTTTGTATTTTCATAGTTGCAGATTTTTTCTTAAAGTTTCTATTTTAATATTGGAATTATTAATATTTTTGAGCCTCTACTGAGATTTTGTGTAGAATAAAATAGTAATTAAACCTAAAAACTCCATCGCTGGTTCTAAATTGTACTGGAGGCTAAAAAAAAAGCCTAGCCAACATTCAGCAGCATCAGACACTGGTGGAGAGCACAGGCAGTGGGTATCGAGTAACATATACCGTGTTTCCCCGAAAATAAGACACTGTCTTATATTTTTTTGGGCTTCCAAAAACACACTAGGTCTTATTTTCAGGGTAGGTCTTATATACTTGTTTTAATGAAAAAAAACACCATATTCCCAAATTCCCCTTCTGATCACTCTGTGCTTTTTTTCCACTGTTCGGCAGTTAGGACATGGAACAGCAGGTGGCGCTGTGCCGGTTTCTTTCGCTCTGCTTTACAAACAGGAAAAGACACGATGCTGGCAGAGGAGAGAAGAGAGACACGCTGCAGCCAGAGACACACGCAGGATCGCGTATCAGGTGAGTATATTATTTTAATTTTTTTTTTAACACATTTTTAAGGGCTCACTAGAACTAGCCTGGTTACATGCACTTCAGCTTCTGACAGGCGAAGTGCATGTAATATCACTCCGCCTGTGACAGGAGCCGGAACTACAAGGAAAGCATCGGCTTGTGCGGCTGTGTGTTAGCCCGCTGTGTGTACGCCCGCTGTCTCCCGCTCAGTGAGTACTGTTTTAATTTATGTTTGCTTTTATTTTATTTTATTTTTTTCTACTAGGTCTTATTTTCGGGGTAGGTCTTATATTAGGGCAGGTTGGGGGAAAAGTGCTAGGTCTTATTTTCGGGGTAGGTCTTACTTTCGGGGAAACACGGTATATAAGGTCTGATATTGTATGAGGTCCATATGAGGGTTTAGGATCATTAATTACCACAGTGGGTGACCCCAATTAGAGTTATTGCCAACAGTAAGATCATTTAAGTCAATGGTCCCTGATCTCTTTTGCACTATGGACTGGTTTCAGGCAACTCAATTTTTCCATGGATTAGGGGATGGTAATGGGGTCAGCTATAGAGTCATAGAAAAATTTTCTTACTTAAAACCAGTCGGCAGGGCAGAAGGTGGGTTAAGAGCATCCATCTTCATCAGCTGCATTCTTGCAAATGTGTCCCCTCTCCTGTCATTTCATTCAGCCAATCACGCAAGCTTGCTTCTCTCTTCTGTCATTTCAATGGATTACATGGTTGATCAAAAAAAATAATTAAAGCGAGTACACATTTCCTTCCTACCACAGCCAAGACTAAAGCTGACAAGGACAGCTGTAGCCCGGTTCAATACAGCCCATGACCAGTCCAGTACCAGTCTGAAGCCCAATGCTTGGGGACCCCTTCATTTAAAGCACTGCTTCTTCTTACCGCTAGTATCAACAGATTTGTAGTGAGGCTTGGTGAAGTCAATACTGTGTGACCTACAGCTTCTGCTTTATTTGTTCTGTGAATCTGTGCTTCATTTACCTCCTATTTTATTATCACCCCACCAGTCATTAAGGGGCAATTCAAACATGAGGGGGCAAAGCTATTAAAGTTCGAGGTGGTGAGGTTTGGAGGTCACATCATATCACATGAGCTTTAAAGGTAAAGGTATGTTCTAAATACACTTGAACAACAGGAGAGCTCAGATTACATTGACCAATGAATGATTCCGAATGTGGATATAACCCCATGGTTATAGAAGACTTACAATATTTTAGGAGTAGGATCAAAGCATAAGTAGAATGAATTTGTTGAGAAAATCTAATTAAACATTATATCTCCCTGTAGGAGCCTAAAGGACCAGTTGTTTTATCCGGTCTTATTGAGATATTCTGGGGAGTCCAGCGACCAATACGATTCAAAATACAAGATGAGAAAAGTATGTCCACAGAATCGATTCAACTTCCAGAGGTCATTGGTTCAAGTATAGCAAAAAGGTAATCCTCATTTCTTTAGCTCATAAATAATCTGCAGTAGGAGATGATCTAAAACATAATTTGCTTACTCTTGCCAGTAAAGACTGCTTTTCTCACAATATTTGGGATGCCCTTATGAGCATGGTAGTGACACTTGGTGATGTGATGTCTAGGGATGAGCGAGAAAGCCAGAGAAAATTTCCTCAAAGTTCTGATGGGTTCAAAAAATTTTGCAAAACCATTGGAAATCATTATAGGAGTATTATCACGGTTGCATTCAAAAAAACAGCCATGGGAATCCCCCTGTCAGTGAGCGATCCCCGGGCACTACAGGTCAGAATGAGGACAAGCCCTCATTCTGACCTGCAGTGCCGGGGATCTCTAACCAAGAGGAGGATTCCCACGGCTCCATTCATAAATGCAGACATGATACTCCTCTCTCAGAGTGAGTCATGCGGCTTGTGTTTATGAATGAACGCAATTCATTCATGAGCAGCCAGCGAGACTCACACTGTGTTCCTGGATAGAGAAACTCTATCCAGGAACACATAGTACAGGACTCTAACAGGAAACTAGTAAAGGGCTGGAAGAGCAAACAGGGGAGGCAAGCTGACAGCTCCGCTCCCCTGATTGGTCTTGCAGGTCCCAAAAATTCGGTCTCGTCGGCCGAATTTACAAAGGCCATTCTTGCCTACATGACTCATCCCTAGTAATGTCAGTCATGCTTATTGTTCTTCTACAAACCTGCTAGAGGGGAGTCTGCACCTAAAGATCTGCAGTACATGATGATGCTTCTACACTAATTTGGTAGTAGGTACTGGTAGGTACCAATTACTGGGCTGCTACATTATGTTTTGGGCCTGTGGTAGTATTTAAGACCTTTTTATGTGGTTTCTGTTAAATATGTGTATAACTGAGCAAAGGGGGTGCCTTGCCATGGATTAGATCATGACAAAAGCATGATCTGTGGGGGAGTCCTCACACAATGCTAGTGCTTAGCCCATCGTATACTGCTTGAAAGAAAACTATAGGATATTATTTGTGGTTTGCTCACAAATCCCATCTAAGCCTGCACAAGAAATTACCAATTTAATGGTGGTAATCTAAATTGCTAAAATTAGTTTTTGTGAATGTTTACAGCTTCCATTAGTGGTTACCTAATTGTCCAATACAGAAGAGACTACAGGACAGATTGACAACAGGAAAAGGGTTCAAATTCCTATGCCCTATGTATCAGGGTAGTGTAATTCTGAGCATTCAATTGCTATTAGACTCATCACTGTTTTAATCAATATTAATTTATCCAGATAATCAAAGTTTTTGTTCTAAGTAAATATTAGTTTTCTGCACTCTTTGATGCACTTTGTGGTGCAATCCCCTGACCCCTTCACCACTGTAGTGACCTGCAGTTATTGGGGCCAGTGAAAATAAGTACTTAGTGCAGCAGGGGTCAAAGTCTGCCTCCTATCTCAGTGGTACACCAGAAGATAAGGAAAGCTCAGTGGAAAACAGAAGAAAACGCTTAACAGGGGTTTTAACCCTTCTTCATTCTAATAAAAATTATTTGTATTTATTGTCTACATTCTCAAAGATAATCTCCCCAACATAGGGCCTGATTTATTAAAGCTCTCCAAGGCTGGGGAGGATACATTTTCATCAGTGAGGCTGGGTGATCCAGCCAACCTGGAATGAATCAGTCCAGGATTGAAAAACATTTCTAGCAAATGACTTTGAAGAAATTCATTCCAGGTTTGCTGAATCACCCAGATTCACTGATGAAAGTGTATTCTTCCAGCCTTGGAGAGCTTAAAAAAAAGGCATATTGATACAGATATCATTAAAAACCTGATTAAAGTTTGAGCTGTTCCCCGTACTTTCTAAAACGTAAAACATATGACATTCTGCTTTATTCTTAGGTTTTATATTTTCCTACCTTCCCATTTCCAACTACCAGGAAAGGACTAGGTGCTGCATATAACCATTTTTATTATAATAAAATAATACAACTGCACTTTACAATAACAGTGATCAAACAGGTCTGTTAGTATAAGGATTTCATCCTACTGTGAACAATCCTGTATCCTGGTACTGCCCAGCCAGCATAATACTTCCATGGCTGTCTTCCTTATACCTACAAAATGTTTGTTCACTGCCAATGTAATCACAAATGTGAATTGTGTTGATATGAAAAGGTGTTACATGCATTGCCCAGTGCACCCTTGAATTCCTTGTTTTGTTTTTTTTTTTTTGCAAAATACATAAAATAAACTACATAAAAGATCATATGTTACCATAAATTATAGGCCAGAAGACCAATGCAATTACCATCTAATGCTTAGCTAGTGATCTTTTATTGAAATATTAGGCTTTATTCATAAAAGATTCATAAAACTATTTATACTAATGTTATATTCTCATTGCAATTTTATTTTTCCAGTGGCATGATGCGGTGGGGTGAGTTTGATGACTTGTATCACATCCCTGAAATAGAAGAAACTGAAAAGATTTCTGACAGTGACTCGGAATCACAGAATGGTACAAATTTTTGAGTCATTTAAAGTGACAATCACAAATAAATATTATTTGTTTCATATAAATGAACATAACGAAAGGAAAGAGAAAAAGAAAGTAACCCTCCCCTGGTCATGTAGTCTAGGGTTCCAATCATAGGGCAGTTTTATAGAATTCCCAGCTCACATTGTAATCTGTACACAAGAAGGCAATGTTCTGTGGTCTGTCTTTCATATTCTCTAGCATTATTATTATTACTAATATTAAACAGGATTTTATATAGCGCCAACATATTAAGCAGCGCTGTATAATAAATAGGGATAGAAAATTACAGACAGTGACACAGGAGGAAGAGAGGACCCTGCCCCAAAGAGCTTACAATCTAGGTGGTGGGGGAAGTCTCACACAATAGGAGGGGAGATATGGAGTGATGGGAAGTAGTGAGGGTTTTAAGAGACAGAAGAACAAGCAAGAGCAAGTCTGAAAAAGTGTGTTTTGAGTTCTCTTTTAAATGAGCAGAAAGTAGGAGCAAGCTGAATAGGATGAGGAAGACCATTCCAGAGAGCTGGGGCAGCTCTGGAAAAGTCAATACATTATGTATCGCATACAGGATTTGGTGGATCCTTAAGATTCCTCCAGAGGTTGCTAGGGGTTCATTAAGCAATAGGCAGTTTGTATTTTTCAGATCAGTTTAATGGATACCAATAATCTTGTTGGCTATCAGTAAGAGCTAATGGAAATGGTCTTCAATGTAAGAGGCATTTCTCCCACACACTAATATAATGTGAGCTGCAAAGAGCAGAAAGGCAAAGAGATAAGCTCATCATGTTGGTGCTTCTCCTATCACCCTCTAGGCTCAGGCTGGGGTACGTCCAGGATGTCCTAGGCTCAGACATAGTGGGTAGAGTACTGCGGGTAACAATTTAGGATTAAATTTATTATTGGATTTGTTATTATATATATATCCCTTTGCTGAATAATCATTTTCATCTAGTTATATCCAGTTTCTTACTTTACTAGATATTTTAGTTTCTCTCATTTCTACATTTTCATATATTGTGGTTTCTTCCTACAACCTTTGTAGACTTTGACTATAACAGTAGCACCTTGAAGCCTCGCCTTAATGACCATGCCCCCGACTCCCCATCCTTATACCGCACTATGAGTGATGCCGCACTAGTTAGGAAAAGGGTTTGGCCGGACACTCCAGACAGAAGTCATCTGCAAAAGCATCGATTTTCCATCAATGGGCACTTCTACAACTACAAAGTAAGAGACATTTTTTTTTTATTTAGAAATTATTTTACATAGCTAACAAACATATGAAATATATTGCATATCGCATTGCAGCCCTAGGTTTCTGTGATTAGTTTTAATGGGCAATACCTGCACATTGTTTGTATGTTCTTTGCACATTTATCTATATTTCCTCTTTATTCTCTTCTGTCTCAGAACACATTGTCTGTCGCTTGCATTGCTTATGGTGTGTGGGTTTGTATAATGGTATGGCAGTAGTTGGGACATACCATCGTAAACTTGTTTATGGACCCCATCATTTTAATACCAAACAATGGAATCTATTTCTAGTTACGCACTCAATAATAACTACTGAATCTGTATTCACATTATCTTCTCACTAGCCCCTGCATTGGCAGATTTGACAATATGCAATTACATTGTGAGCCAGACATGCTTTATTACACTGCACAGCGTTTAGGGGACTGAAAGATGTTTATTCTGTTTACATGAGAGTAAAGTCAGAGGTTATTTAATGCCTACATACATCACTATTCTTATCACTTTTATTGTAGATAGATTGGAATGTGCTGTCTGTACAGAATATTGCTTTTCACCTAGGAATGCAGCCTTGGCGTTGTAATAAAGTAGTAAAATTTTTCCTGATACCTGAATGTACATCTGGCTTGCTTGTTCAGCACATCACCTGGGCATATTCAAACTATACACCATTTTAACATTGATAAAGGAGTTGAGGAAGCCAAAACTAAAAATGCACTTGAAACATTTGTAATTTACTAGTCTGTTGAATGACACACCTCTACCACACTGGATAGAAGGGCAGTTTACATTACATCCTATGTAGGCTTTAGGGCAATCCTTTTGTATATAAGTTTGCAAAATCACATATCACAAATCACAGCACCCTCACCCCCCCCCCCCCCCCCCCCCCCCGGGTGCTTCCACTTACAACACAGGTGTCCAAACTTTTTGCAAAGAGGGCCAGATTTGGTGAGATGAAAATGTGTGGGGGACGACCATTCAGCATGTACTTAGGGTTAGTCTGGGCGTGGTCTTCGGGGGTCCTGCACACACCCACTATATTGACGTAGGGGATTCCCTGTGCACAAATGGGGACTCCCGTCTCCCGCTGAGTAGTGAGCAAGAAAATTGCAAGGTGGTTGATCAACTCTAGTGAAATATAAAAGATCGTTTTTTTGTACGTGTGTATTTTATACTGTGGTCAACAGTGCTGGCGGGCCGCATAATATTGATTTTATGACAGAGGCTGTGGGCCGAAAATCTGAACTCCGGCCGGACTTTAGACATGCCTGACTTACAATGGCTGCTGCTGTGGCTCCTTTGCTGCAACTGTCAATAATTATCATGAAGACAAACACTGCAACAAATTGTAGCTAAAGGACAAGGGTATGAGCATGCCATTAGTGATAGACAATAACAACCTGCTTGGAGGGCACCATTTGCATAGCCTAAATTTCCTATATGAATGTGATCCTCATAAAGGTATACAGAGAAAGCTCAGATAGAGATCCACAATTATGAACCATTTGTGATGGCTTCTGAAGTAACTAAGAGATATGTGTGTGCTGAAACTGGGGAAACTCATAGGAAGGAATATAATTCAAGTAAAATGGGAAAGCAGCCATTGCTTACCAGTTTCTTTATTGTCATTCTAATCCAGTGGCTTCTGTAGATTCTGAATTACTGATCAGAAACAACTATGCACATCAGACATTCAGTATACTTGTTATAGGTCACTGACCCATAATTGAAAGCTTTTGATCTGGATTTTCAGAATATTAGCAATAGCAGTCTACAACTTTTTTTACTACATGATTTTTTTAAAGGAGATTTATGAACAAAGTGTACTTCTCTTGGTTGCCAGGTAGCTACAATTACACAATAGGCTGTATTTTTAAAACACTGCATTTTAAGATTTTTAGATTTAGGTTGAGCATGCGCAAAAGGAGCAGCCAGAGCCTTCCCCGATACGTGCTCTGTGTATCTCACAAAATTTTGCGTTCAATTTAGGGAAAGGGCAGATGCTGCACCCTTTTTTTTTTTTTTTAAAAAAAAGGTGTTGCATTTAAAAAAAATAGGCATTTTAAAAAAAGTCAATTTTTACTTTGTCTACCCCAGGGGTCTGCAACCTGCGGCTCCGGAGCCGCATGCGGCTCTTCAGCCTCCTTGTTGTGGCTCCCTTCGGCTGCCACGGGGAGATCTCTGATGGGGGATCCCCTTCCTCCCAAGACACTGCGGAGGTGGGGGATTCCCTATCCGGTGTTCTAATGAAAAAAATCTACCAGTGAAATAAATCTACCACGGGGCGTGTACAAATGGGTGTGTACAATGACATCCCCCCTCCTTTGAACCCCAATTCCTCTGGAATGGGGAGATGTACAAAACCAAAAATGTAGGTGCAAGTGGGGGACACCTGTGACTAACACCCCCTAAAATTTAATTGTTAGGCTATCATCAGAACATAAAGAACTCTGCCCATCAAAAAAATCTACCGTTACACATTGCTGGAGGCACCTGAACCCCAATTTCTCTGGAACAGGAAGGGGGTACAGGTGAACAAAATTAGAGGTGCAAGTGGGGGACACCTGTGGCTAACACCTCCTAAAAACTCCACCCATCAAAAAACCCCTACCCTGTTACACATTGTTGGAGGCTTCTAGCACCTAAACCCCAATTTATCTGGAAACGGGGGTACAGGTGAAAAAAATTTGAGGTGCAAGTACGGGACACCTGTGGCTAACACCTCCTAAAAATTCATAAAAACTCTGCCTATCAAAAAAATCTACCCTGTTACACATTGCTGGAAGCATCTAGCATCTGAACCCCAATTTCTCTGGAATGGGGGGGAGGCGGTACAGGTGACCAAAATAGAGGTGCAAGTGGGGGACACTTATGGCTAACACCACCTACAATTGAATCGCTAAGGCATCGTCAGAAAATAAAGAACTCTGCCCATCAAAATAATCTACCCTGTTACACATTGCTGGAGGCTTCTAGCACCTGAACCCCAATTACTCAAGATTGGGGGTACAGGTGAACAAAAATTAAGCTGCAAATGAGGGACACCTGTGGCTAACACCCTTTAAAATTTAATCGCTAAGGCATCGTCAGAACATAAAGAACTCTGCCCATCAAAAAAATCTACCCTGTTACGTTAGAAGCCTCCAGCTTCTAATGTAACAGGATGATACGTTGCAAGCTGGAGGCTTCTAGGGGCATAGTTCAGTGTTTAATTTATTTCAAAGTAGGCCTACACATGCATACTTGTAACAGGTAAAATAAAAAAATATTAAAACTTTTAAAAGTTTATAAACTGTGTTATGTTTTGCGGCTCCAGACTATTTTTCTTTAGTGGAAGAGGAGGCAAAATGGTTCTTTTGATAGTAAAGGTTGCTGACCCCTGGTCTACCCTTTTATGTAAAGTAAAAATTTTAGTTTAGGTAGGGCTTTAAGTCTAAAGCTGGTTACAATTACAACTTGCATGGTCAAGTTCTAGGAATCATACAGTTGTGACATCTAGTGGCAATTTTAGGGACTGCATATATTTTCTTTTTACATAAAATATAAATACACTTGCCCATCTTTCTTGCTTGCAAAACATTGCTATCAATAACTGGCTAATCACTTGCAGCCCACAACTAGACACTTACCAGTGTAACAAGACATTTTTTATGTTTTGGCTGATCCATATATATAATATATAATGTAAAGGCTTTGCGTAACCCATGAGTTTTAAATGGTAAAACAATATAATAAGATCCTTTTAGTTTTTTTTTTATGGGACCTATTTTTGTCTTCCGAAGCAATTGTCTTAAATGTGTAGGTTTGCATATATTGTTTAAAATAATGATATAAATTGTTGCAGATGTGTTGATCTCCCGGGTCACTTGCATCACTTCCTTCTGCTGAGATTGACATCAATGCTATCTCCTGTAATTATGTGTAACTCAATGATGAATCAATAGGAGCTGAAGAAACCCAGAAGATCAACATTTCTGCAAGTGTTTGTTTCTCTGCATGTATTTTAGGAAGATCTCTACTTAACAGAAAGGCATTCTAAATGTATTGGGAAGTCTCCTTCATTTATGTTGTTGGTATAATTGTTTCTGAAAGTTGCACATCATGATAGGATCTCTTCAGATCTCTACATTTGCAGGTGTTACCATTTGTGCTTTCTTTTTTACAGACATCAGTCTTCACTCCAGCTTTTGGCTCCAAGACAAAGGTCATGATCAACAGCACTATGAAAACAAAAGAAGTCATTAAGCAGTTATTGCACAAGTTTATGGTAGGTACATAGAGAATATATATATATATATATATATATATATATATATACGATATATATATATATATATATATATATATTTATATATTTATATTTATGCGCACAGAATGCTTTATAAACCAATGACAAAAAATAGATAACAAAGACATTTGAAAGAAGTTCTACCCAAACAGAAAGAAAAGGTTTTATTCAAAGTTTTATTTCCCAATTTTTAATTTCCTGTGCTTTTACCTTTTTCATAAATGAACATACTTACACTTCCACGTTCTCCAACCTTTTTCACTAGTCTGCTGCCTTACGCCTGCTGCCATCTTTTTTGCTGTCTCTTTTGGGTCCCCAAGGATAAAGTGCCCAATTTTCCTCTGCACATTCAGATAAGGGTGCAACATCATATCCTTGTTGTGTGGAACCCCCCATGATTATGCACACCCAATCTCTCAAATGCCAGTAGGATAAGTAAGATCAGGTCCTGCTTTGCTTTCATGGAACCTTTTAGGTGAGTTTAACTGACTCAAGACTTAGAAAAGCTCAATAAAATTTCATAATTACAGTACAGCTATGACTATGTTGTATGTTTCACATTATGCTATTTCTCACATTCTGGTATTACTCTTTGACATAAGCATTGGTGGTACACTGATCCTTCTGGCATCTACAGTTACAGGAAGCATGAAACCCAACCATTCCTATACAGTGCTAATCATAGGAGAACCACTGTATTACAAGCATACAGGTCAATATCATATTATCTTTGTTGATAGATCAGCAATAAACACATTCAGGAAACATTTTAAAGATAAATTACTAGGGTGCTTACAGAATTGATTGTCTTATTTTTCTTACAGGTTGAAAATAGCCCAAATGAATTTGCACTGTATATAATTCATGCATCAGGCGGTAAGCAAACACAAGTCTCATGTCAAATAGTGTAAAAAGTTCCACAATAAAAAACACAACTGCAATGTTACCCTAGTCATGCCGTTTCCTACCCTTTTATAATCCCAATTTATTGAGGGGCAGTGGTAAAAAAAACCCTTTTAGCTTGGTGGCCAGTGGAAAGAATGCTCCCTTTTACTTCGATGCATACAATATTACTTTTTTATACTACTTAAACCATTATTGTTATACAGCTGGCCCAGAACTATGTGGGCATCTTTAAAAGGGAGTACAGTCAGCTACAGTTTGGGGAACCCCTACCCATGTCTGGAGGAACTCCAAGGAGAATGGCTGTTCTAGTTACAAAAAAAAAGGAATTGCTCAGTAATTTGGAAAACAATTACACATTTATAACGATTTATGGAAACATACCTCTGCATTTTTAACCAAATAATCTAATAGCAACAATCACTGTAGTGCCAAGAAATGTTTGAAGGCAGATTTTAATTGTCCAAGAAAATCACAGGGATGTTAAAACTTGATGAAACTATCAGGTGCAAATTAACATTATGGCATCTGGGATTGGTGTTTCTGTTTGCGTTAGATGGCTAAAAACAGGAATTGTTGTCAAACTACCATAGTAAAGATGTTGAGATAACAAGGTAGTTGTTGTTGTTGAGATTTAAAGGAAGTGAAAGATAAGGTTCAAGGGCTCCAGCTTTTTTTTTTTAAAAACTGTTTCAGTTGGATGTAGATGGCCTTTTTTAAACCAGTTTATCAAAACCATTTCCATCTCTGCTTAAAATCTGGCATGGTTAGAAGAATGTCTTTTTTCATAAAAGTGCAGGAATACTGTTATGTTCTGAACTCCAGAATTACGTCCCTACAATATACAGTTCTCTACTTATGTCTGAGGGTGTTGCTGAGACTGGACCAGATCCATTCCAGCTTTCCTGGACCACCCAGGTTCTCCCACGATAGTGTATCTCCAGTCTTCAAGTGCTTTAATAAATCAGGTCCTCTGCATCCTACTGTTTAAATTATAGTGTTCTAGTCTGGTGATTGCCCATTCAGTCCCTTGCGCTTCATTTGGAAGAAGGTCATCGGCTCCTCTAAAAGAAAAAGTTCTGAGATGCAAGGTAGTGTTAGAAAGGTGAGAATAAATGGGTGTCTGTGTACTAGTAAAAAGACTCCTTGTAACTTTTTTGTCAACAGTTGCTGCAGCTGACTGCATTATCGTAGTTTGTTCCAACTCCTATAACCTACTTTGCTAGTTTGGTGTGCATATAAATACGGAGAAAATGTAAATAAATAATTGTAAAATAAAAATGTGTTACTATGCTAAATTGTCTAAAAGTATGACCAAGTATATAGTAAAAGCTCTATATTACATTATTAAATAACACAATATATAAAATATTGGACATTCTAAAATATATTTTGTCTTCCAGAAAAGAAAAAGTTAAAGGACACAGATTGCCCTTTGTGGGAAAGGCTCTTGCAAGGGCCTTCAGGAAGTATAGCAAGGATGTTCCTCATGGACAGAGAAGCAGAAGAGATTACCAGTGATGTAAGTATTTACTACTGGACTAGTTCTCCCTCAATTCCTAGATATTTAAACATTTTAAATATGCTCTTTGTTTTATTCTTGGCAGGTAGCACAATACATTAGATTTAGCCTTCCGCTTTTAGAAAATATACTGCAGAGGTTAAATGATGAGGAAGAAAGGGAAATTCAGAGAACTATTGCTAGGTAAGTATTAGTGGTCTACGTGATACTAGTGTATAGTAAAGTAGTTCTACACTTAAAGTGCACCTGGGCTATAGACATTAAAGTAGTAAAATACACTTAACAATTAGGAAATGAGCCCTATGCAAAGTTGTCACTACTCAAACATCTTCAAAGATTACAACTGGGACTTCAGTAGGTTTCTAACTATTTTCAGCAGCTTGTGTTCATTACGTTAAAAGGCCACCAAGATTTTGCTCTCAAAGAAAATAATGGGAAAATGTTCTTAAGTTTATATTTGAAGATTAATTTTTCCACAGTTCATATAACTACTAGAGTGAATGAGGGCATGTTTTAAAGTGTTTTTACTGCTTGGTTATAATATTTTAATACTTCATACAAGCTCACTTTAACCTTCCCACTGCCAGAGCCTTTTTATACACAGTAAAGCTGCCACAAACACTTCTATCAGAGGGCTTGTGGTTCCCTTTACAAATGTTAACAAACTGCAGTACAAGTCATAACCATGATCATTATGGTTGCATCAGTAAAAGATTTAAAGTAGAACAGTGGCCAGGCTATGGAAAACAAATTAATAGGCTCTGTAGGTACAGGCACTGTGGAGCAATTCATCTTTAAAGTTAACAACATGCAGTTAAGGCATTGGGTCACAGCAAAATAATCCCTATGTTTTGAAAGTTGAGTAAATATATACAAAGCATGCCAAGCCTTTGAGATGTTACAAACTATGATACCCAACATTTTATATCGGCAATGCTTTTAAAATATCATAGTATTGTGCTATTGTTCCATAGTATTATTTTTTTCTTCCAGAGAATATTCAAAGCCCAGAGCCACCAGACTAAATTTGAAACAATTCATGTATGTTCTCCCCGTGTTTACTTGGGTTTCTTCCAGACACTCTGGTTAGCTCCCAAATCCCAAAAACATGCAGTTAGTTTATTTGACTTCCCCTCAAAATTGTGAGCCCCTCTGAGGATGATTAGTGACATGACTATGGACTTAGTAAAGCTTGCATGATATGTTAGGGTTATATGAGTACAAGTTAGCTGCTATTGCAACCATAAACTTTTTTTTAACATTTTAAAGCATTGTAACACATTACCACAAAAGGGTTGATTCAACGTTAATTATTGCTGGCTATGAATATGTAAATTGGAACGTCCATAGCCTGGCCACTTTAGGCTTATGAAGAGGAGTATACAGTATAATTAACATTTTCTTTAAAATAGTATGTCCTTATCCTGTGCTGCAGTAGTGTAAGTCCTATTTACTAAATATTAGTAATTTTAGTAATTTACTATGGTTAAAAAAATAAAAGTTTCCACCTTTCTCTTTGTTTTAGATACGTCCATGAAAAGTCCATAGTGCTTCAATATCTTAATATGAAAACAGTTAAGAAAACTGAGACTACAGTTTAACTGTATAGGTGCATTTTATGAAGAGAAGCAAAGTAAACAATTTAACTAATTAAAACTGTGTAACAATGATGAGCAATACTACAAAGACTACAATGCTGGCTAGCTGAATCCCACAGATTTAGTTTGGAAGACTTGTAATATTAATTTAAAAACAACACGTACCTCCGACTGCAAAAGATGTAGGCAGTGTGATTTTTTTTTTTCATGAATAGGTTCTATTTATAAAACAGGGAATATCAGATTCCATGCTTTTAAAAAGCCCAGTGTGTTTTTTCATAGTTTATATTTTTTCATAGTGTATTTTAAAGCCACTTCTTTGTATTCAGCAAAGCAACTGCTAAAATACTAAGGATAAATTTAAAAAATGAACTGACATTTTTTTCTGCATATGCATCTTTGTGATATAGATGTAGATGATAATACACTCCAAGTGGACAAACATTTCATAATCATAACCCTGTTTTCCATATGCAACATCAAATATAACCATAGAGTGTGACCACCATTTTACGAATGACACTCACAAGAAGATGACCCTTCTCTCTATACCGTGATTTTAAGGGCTCTAAGCTCATGTATTTATTGATTTTAACATAATGGTGCTTGTTGGTTAAACTGTGGAAACAAAGTTTGGAGAAAAACACTTTTTTTTAACAAATCACACATTTTTTTAAAGGATATTAGGTTTTGTATAAGTCATATATGACATACAGTTAGAACGGTTTCAGATCAACAAACCCTATCCATTCTATTTGAACATTGGTGAAGAAAAGTTTAAAGGAATGCAAAACTGTTCACTGTACTATATATATATATATATATATATATATATATATATATATATATGTGTGTGTGTTTTTGTATTCCTAAACTGAATATATTTTTAGAAATAAAATATATATTTTGTGATTACTGGTGTGTTTGGTTTATTTTATGTGTGTATATTTCTGTGCATTATGTGGTTGTTGGTGTGGACTGTGTAATTGCTGTGACTTGATTGGAGAAATGATACTGTGGAGTATAACAGAATTTCGTGGGAATTGCAATCATGGTATTCTGGCTGCACATTCAAAATACACAATCAACAGTTGTTGACAGGATGCAATACACAATACTTCCATTACTTCTCCTCCATGGATACTTTTTCTAGTTCATCCTTTTACTCACTGAATACGGCAGAAGATCACCCCCCATTAACAAGTATAGCTTAAGCTAAATTCAATTGACTTTCCCTAGGTTGAAATTTTCTCATCAGTCATAAGCATTTCCTCAGTTATAAAAAGAGGGGCTGCAAGAGGGATCTAATATGGATACACAACCAGAAAGTGCTTAGTGTCTCAGTCCATAGCTGAGTGTTATGTGCAATTATTAACCTGACCTTTAGTACTTTGTAAATGTTTTCCAAACCATCCTCAAGTCTATTTTATAATTTTTTATAAATATTTAAAATAATGAATTTACTTTACCAAGTGAAAGTACCAGTACATGTTTTTAGAGTACCTACCAGTTCTATCACATAGTAGTAGTATGCAGTGACACATCAATAGTGCAATCTGTTGATAATGATCATGTTGGTAGCCCAAGCAGCTGGTTGTTTAGGACAATTAGATCATCTTTGGACTAGAACACTTTTCAAACATAAGGCCCATTGCATTTAAAGCTTATCTTAACCCAAACACAAAAAGTTAATACATTGAAGATCACCATTCTTAGATGTGCTGGCTGTTTTTAGGCTTTTTTCCTGAAATTATTATTCATTATTATTATTAATTATTATAATAAATTATTATCCTTTTATCACCTGGTGATCTAGCCAGTAACAGACTTACAATTTTAGGGTGTTTACATTCAGTGTACCAATTTTATGTAGAATAGATGTAGCCACATTTGGAAGCAGAACCAACTAAGACAGGGTAGTAAAATAATGCAAGATTTAAGTTTCTGGGTTGTGACCATATTTGGTTTAAACTCTCTTAAACTGAATTTTATGTTGTATTCATTAGGGCATTTAGAAGTTATATTTTTAGGTAATGATGTTATTGCAATGTTGTCAGACTTATTGTCTTTCTTGTACTATGAAAGAGCCATAGCTGTGCTGATGGATCTGTGAAAACACAACCTGACTAGGTTCTAAGTGCCAAACGTGAGTGACGTACATGTGACCATGGGGTTTTATGATAAAGATTGGATTGATGCTGAACTGATAACTGTTGTAGACAATGCAATATATTTTATGTAACAATCACCAGAAGTGAACTATGATTATACCTTGCATATGTGTTATATGTTTCTAGTGGAATGTCAGAAGGCTGAAACTATAGCTTAAACATTACATATTAAGACACAGACCCCAAAATGTAGTTTATCAAGAGTTTATTTATTATGGCAGTTTTTTTCACATGAGCCTTCAGAAGCATGCAACAGTGACTAGTTGATTTTGGTTAAATTGAATGTCCCAGTGCTGTCTTGTTCTTTCAGCTTGCGGTCTGTTTAAAGAAAAAAAATCAGGTTTAAACACTGCAAAGAAACATAAATACGTTCATTGTATTTAGACTAAATACTAAGACTGGGGAGCTTGCTATTGTTTGGTTTCTGGGTTTTTTAATTTAGTGTCTTATGACTATATGATGTTGATGATGAGATTCTGTATTTTCCAACGCAGGTATGATTTTGGTTGCTTAAAGACAAAGGATGGATACAATCCAAAGATACTTTATATGGAGGTATATCCCTTTTTCTGTTTTAGGAATGGGATCACTATTATTTTGGCATTAGAATGCCATCATAATGCAGATGAAAGAATGCAGGTGAATTCAATCAGCCCACAAATCCCATTATGTTTTTTTAGGTTTGGTACACATGAAAGGTAAAAGAAGATGCTCATCATGAACTTCTGATACCAACCAGGCGTCCCTTTAAAAACAGTGCAGTAAAGCAACTGGAATTTTGCATAGGGGAGAGGTTACACATTGTCACCAAGTTGATGTCAACTTGTGTGTGGCCAGTGTTTCTGCTAAAGGGGACAATATCAGTATACTTTTTTTTCTCAGTACATCATTAAAAATTATTGAAAACAGGCGTTTACCTCCTCTGTATTCTATTCAATGCTAAAATAAAAAAGGTTAGACTATATGTACACTATATACATGAAAGCCTGCTGACTTGTATCTACAAGGTAGAAATGCAAACACATATAACAGTTATGTATGTTGTATGTTTTACCTGTTCCATGTTAATGTTTATTAGTCTAATGTGTGACTACTGCAAGAAGGCCTGGTTTCTAAAAAAAACAAAACAAAAACACAAATAACATAATTAGTTTAGCATAGAAATAGATACACTGCTTTTAATCACTTTTATTAAAGGCTCACCTTTGCCTATAATCCTAAAATGCAAATAAATAACCTGTCAGTTGCACTACCAAGCAATATTTATAAATAAAGTGTACTATGGATTTGGATCGGTTGGTATAGGTTACTGAAATAAGTACAAATAACCAAATACGTGTTAGATACTTTATATTAAAGTATAATATAGCATATGCTTCAAATATTTCATTATGTAGAAAAGATTTTTTATTAATATTTTTTATCCATATTTGCATGCTTAGATTTGCAGGGTAGAGTAATGGAGTTCTTGTATGTCTTGGATAAACCAATAATTATATTTGCCTGTCAGTCATATTTCCCAATATTGTTTTGTATTTGTTCACCTAGGAGTTTGGTAGGCCCAGTTCCTGGATGGTGGGTATTGCACTTGCATGACCAATTTTTCTTTTTTTTAATATCTTTTTTTGTCCAATTTCAAAACTTTTCCCTGCAGGAATGCTGATTGCATGGCCCTCCAAATAGATTGTCAGCTTAAGTCAACACTATTCATATGGGAACATTTAGCTAACAATTACAAATAAAGGGAACATAAACAGAACAGAATAACAGAATACACCCTTAATGCAGTCACATTCTATCGGGGTTGTCATTATACACATTTTACAGTACTCCGATAACATACCTCCAGATTAAAGCATACTTCATGGCTCTCTGCTGCACAACATTTTTCTACTATTTTTCTGAAGGATTCAACAACTTCTTTAAGTTTTTCAGCCCCAAGGTCAGGCTTCATTTTTAGGTAATCAGCCAACAATCTGTAAATAAATTACATTATATTATCCTACATTAAAATGTTAAGAATATTATAGGACTAGGAAGATCATGTTGTAGGACTATATTGGAAATAGGATTTTTGCAAGAAATATGTTCATTACTTCTAGATGTAAGGTGTGATGTAGAGTGTGGTTTTGTAAGGGGCATGAAAATCTATTAGATCCAAACTCTAGCAAAAGCACAATTTATAAGCTTTCCAAAGAACAGAGGAGATTAAGAGCCTCTTATGAGGTCTTTTTAAAGACCAGCTATTGAACCTTTAAAACACATAATTTATTTCATCATCTAGGTATCAGATGATACTGATACCTAGATGATGAAATCTGCAAGAGAAAACACCTTTTTCTTTTGGTACTTGGACAAATACAAGCCCTTATGGCAAGGGTAAGGATTAGCCTATAAAACTCGTTTATCACTTACACCATTTTATCAAAATAAGTTAGGTATCTCTGCACTTATATACAATGGTGTGATTCTTCATTCATTTACTTTCCTTCTTTAGTCTCAGTCTAAAGTGATATTGGAAGCCCTTTGACATTCAGTAGCAGGAGCCTAGTGGCTGGCTAGTAGCCACTATTAGCCAGCTACTTGTTAAGCATGGGTGTTTAGCAAACAGGTTCACAAACATTGTAGAATGTTCTCTGAACCCGTAAGCGAACCAATTAGGCAATTTCACCTATTACTAATCTCTACCTATATTGTGTGCTGGTGCTGGTACATTGCCCACTGCTGTAATAGTGTGTTGGTATGCTTTTAAATACATTAGAACTATAAAGGACCACATTTTACACAATACAACAACTCAGATGTGTGTAAAGAATTTATATGAAAGATTTGTTTAAGCTATGATTTTTTAACATAAATCTTTTTTTCACATCTTTAATGTAGTGCCTGAACACAGCTACTTTATTTCTTACAGCACTACACTTTATCAGGAATTCCAAAATTATCATGAATGGTTCTGCAACTGATGACATGGTTAGGCAGCACATTTGAAAGTAAACTAAACCTCAATGAATCCTAAATATTTCAAAAGTAACATTGGAGTTTATAGGAGTTTAAAAAACAATCTGTGTAGACCAGCGGTCAACAATCTGTGTGTAAATTTTGGTGGTCCATGGCTCTGGCCAGTGTGCCCACGAGCGGTGTCAGGAGAAGGACCCAGCTGGGGAGCACACCAGCCAGAGCCGTGGACAACGTCCAATATGGATCGAAGGCTTAGGGAAATGGAAAGGGAAGAACTCAGGGCTCAGACCTGCGATAGGAGAGTGGGCGGGTTCTGGCATCATGACATCACTGTGGGGAAAGTTTCTCCCCCTTTGAGTGACACCCAGCTCCCCACGCATGTGCGGTCCTGAGCAGGTAATTTAAGTGGTCTGTGGGTCCAAAAGGGTTGGCGAACACTGGTGTAGACTATGCCTTAAGTAGGAGCAGAGAATGGGAAGTGTTGGCTGTTTTTGTACAACTTACATCAGTTTTTTCTCTTGTTGTTGTGCTGCTGTACCATCACATAAATCAGCAGAAAAGTGGAGCTTACTTTCATCCCATGCTGGGGCTACATATTTAGTATCAGGTTCAAGTTTAGTGAAGCATGGTCTTCTAAAAGAATATGAGTCCCTGCAACAACCGTCAACACCCTCATTTATTTTTACTTGCTTTCCGCTTTCACACATCTCTCCCAAAACGATATCCAGCTAAAATAAAAAAATGTATAAAGTGTAATATTAGTGTAATATTCTAAAAGACTTTCAAAATTAGACACAATGGTGTATTTAAAGAAAAAAAAATAGACAAACACTTATCCAAAAGAACATTACATTTTGGACTGAATGTTACATTTTTTTGAATAGTTTATGTTGTTCTAGACCAGTGATTTTCAACCACTGTGCCGCGGCACACTAGTGTGCCATGAGAGATCCTTAGGTGTACCGTGGGAAATTATCCAATTACCATTGTCGAGTGTCTGTGCTGTAGTGACTGGCAGAGTAATGTAATACTCTTTCATGTCAGTGGGTGGCAGTAGGTAACAGTTTTCTTGTTTATTCTTAGAGACAAAAGAATTAGCTACAGAGTGTCATTTTGTAACATTTTTGATTTGTGGTGTGCCGCAGGATTTTTTCAATGTAAAAAAATGTGCCGTGGCTCAAAAAAAGTTGAAAAACACTGTTCTAGACAAGCTCAAATATGTCAATCACATTAACTCAAGCATGTTACATGTTACAACAGAAAACAAGAAGTAGAGCTAACCTTCTCTTCAGCACAGGGTTGCTTTTTGTTGTCAGGCAAAGAACAGCAGTAGACGCCAATCTTGGTCATTCTACCTGCTATATCAACGAGTGTTGGGGATGTTACTTGTGGCATCTTTTTAAAGTACCGATAAAGCAACCTGAAAAGAGAAACAGGAAAATGTTAATGACTATCTGAACTGAGGTCCAATATTATAGTGTGATATATTTTCTTGCAATATGAAAGCCTAAATCCAACAAAACATTTTTTATTAGTTTTGGGTAGAAAATGGAAGGATTGGAATGGGTCATTGTGGGTGTAAGGTGGAAGTTTTAAAACCAGGTTATGGACTTAGGATGGAAGGATTAGAACCCTATTTAGTGATGGGTAAAAGATTATTATTATTATTATTATTATTATTAGAAACGCTTGCTATGGAGAACGGAAGGCCTAAAGTCTCCAATTATGGGTAGATGATGAAAGGGATATAACCTTTTTTATGGATGGAAAGTAAGGGTTAGAAACCTTGTTCTTTGGTGAATAGATGATGGAAAGGTTTGAACCTTGTGTTATAAACAGAAGGTGGAAGGGCTAGAACCTTGAGTAATAGACAGAAGGTGGAGGGGAAAGAACCCTGAGTTAGGCATAGAGGATAAAACCTCTAACTATTAATAGAAGGTGGAAGGGTAAGAACTTTAGGTCTAGGTTTTAACTCTTCTGTTTTCCACTCGTTGTCAGGTAATTTAAAAACAATAGGCCAGACTCAACCTACTGGACACTTTACACAGCCCTTGACTTCCATTAAACTTAAAGCAGATGTAAATCCTCCTATCATCTTCAACATCACAAGAATGAGTCCAGTTGAATATGATGAACGACTACTAGATATTTCTTGCAACCAAAGAATTTTTTCATAGAAAAATACTTGCCATTTCACAAGTCAGTGTAGGAAACTGGAAGTAGTTTAGCAAAATACATAAATACAATAATTTCTGCTAAAGAAGGTAACACCAAGAGACCTGTATTGTAAAAGGTCCCCTCCTCTGCTAGGCAGGGCTGTGTTGTTGCAGAGAAAATAGACAAACTGTTTCTCCTATTACTGTCCGGGCACAAAACAGGAAGGAGACTTGTTAATGAAAATAAAACTGCAACAAACAAAAGCAGGTCTCCGCACCTGTCAGATAGGTGCTATATGTCAAAAATAATATATTTTATATAGTACAGAAATACAGTCAGTGTGGCAGTTAAATTGGGTATCATGCATATACTTAATTTGTGTATTTAACTGTTTGCCTGGAATTCAGCTTTAAGCATTTCCATTACATTGTACATTTATTTTAGGATTGGTTTTCTACTGAACATAGGAAGACCTTTACTAGATAGAATGTTAACTTTAAGAGACTTATTCACAAAATTGAGGTTGTAAATATTTAACTTACCCAACATAAAAATCTTGAACACCATGTTGGGCTAAGCCACCACAGTTCTGTTTAATTAGCTCTTCATTTTCCTTCTGTGCAGCTAACAATTTTGGCTAAAATAAAAATAAAAAATAAATACTTAAGTAAAACAAGAACAAAAGAACTTACTACCTATACCAGTGTTTCTAAACCAGGGTTCCACCGGGCATTGCTAGGGGCGTTCCTTGAGCAATAAGCAATTTGTGCCTCTCAGGCTGGGTCTACATGGGCGTTTTTAAAAAATGCGTGTAAATGTTCCTATTGCGTTTATATGCATTTTAGGCACTTTTATTAGCATTTTATAGCTTGCCTTTAAAATGCTGGAAAATGCCTATGCCACATTTTCCCATGTTTTTATCACATTTTACCGCATTTTAAACTAATTTACATATTAAGTGCTCAAAAACGCGAGAAAAACCACGGGAAAACATCCAATCGAAATCAATGGAAGTGTTTACCCACAGTTTTGGGCGTTTTCCAGCGTTAACACAGCGTTTTCATTTCTAAATCATTGCAAGCAAGGTTTAAGATAAATGTCATAAACGTGCCACAAGGAAAAGTCCTGGTGTAGATTAGCCTATTGGAATGCATGGGGATTTCAAACAAGGGCTTTAAAAGCCTCAGGTTAAATGCTGGAGAAACAATCTGTGTAGACTAAGCCTAAGGTCAGTTTAACTGATATCAGTGGTCTTTTTAGGAAACTGTAAGGGTGACATTCTTCCCACTGGCCAGCAATATGGGAGGAATTCTTTTCACTGACCACTACACTAATGTACTGTAAGCTTTGGATATAGTAATTATAGCAGGTGTTCTCTGAAGACCTAAAGATTATTTCAAGGGTTGCCTCATTTTATAAGGTTGAGAAACACAGACCTAGACTGTGTTTATTAATTCACTGCTGTTCATAAACATACCGCTTCCTTGAGACACTCAGCACGGTGCTCACCAGCACAGCACTTCTCAACCATTTCTTCATATTTTTTAGCAACTCTTAAACATGACAGAGATGATGATTCCTGGTGTGTTCGGGAATACTCATATGTAAAGCTGTAAAAACAGAAGCAAAAGATTGTTTAAATATTTTTTTACCTGGCCAAAGCAGGTAATACTGTTTAAAATAACCATGCAGAATGCACAGGAATGTGTGTGCCCACTAGCAGGATTGACAAATCAAAAGCCAATCAGACCAAACAGGCTGATTGCTAGGGTTCATTGTCGCACTTTGAATTTAATCTGTCACATATAAGGCTGGAAATTGTAAATATTACTTTTGATTATCAATGTCTGAGTACCTATGTACTTTTATCAGTTGGGGACCCTTAATATTGCAAAAGCAAATCTTCTGACTTGCAAAGAAAATCTCCCTGTATGCAGACAAGTATATTTCCTGTGCTTATGCACAGCAGAAATAAGGCGAAAATTCACATGCTTAGCTATATATCTAGCTGTTCTGGAGATTATATTGGAGATATCCAGTGTAAATCAGATGTTCTGGCATCTGGTACTTAAATGATTACAAGATATTTGTTGGAAGCTATGTGTCAATGGAACTCATAAAGCTGCTTTTTAATTGTACTACAGGTTATTATACAACATGGTGACACCCAAGGCACTATTGTCTCTCAATGGGGGTCCGTGGAACCCTGGAATTCCTCTAGTGGTTACTAAGGGTTCATTGAACAATGAGCAATTTTTAACTCTCAGATCTGTTTAACTTATGATCTTTTTGAATGTCTGTATTTCCATGTTAAAAAGGTTGAGAAAGGCTGGTCTAGACATTGGCAATATGCAAGAAAACAAAAAAAGTTTATTTACTGTGCTAGGTGGTTTTGCTTTCCTTTTTGATAGTCCTCACACACATGTTCCCCTTCATAATATTTTGTCAGATCTTTGGAAATGTCACTGCCATCGTCATCTGGCAGGGCAAGAATGCAGCGTGTTCGTTCTGGACCATCTTTAGCACAACAGTCACCTAGTTTGTCTGAGTATTTTTTGTGGTCTGCACATATATGGTCTGTCTCTTCCATCTGTCAAACATGTAAAATAAACAATTTCATGAATTACACCTGAAAGAAATACGCTTTACAGATGTAGGCATATATCAATCTCAGATGTCAAACTACTACCAAATGAAAATCTAGATATCAGGTAAACGTTTAAGGTGATCCATGAAACACCCAGATATATTGTAGATAGAGTAGTTTATAGACTTACCCTCTCCATCAAACATTCCACAGCATCACCTCTGCAACAGTCTTGGATCAAATGCACAGTTTCCAAGGTCAGTTTTTGCACATCAGCAAAATCTGCATGTGGAAACTTTTGGGAAACTTGAACAAGTGTCCTGATAAAAGAAACAGAAGCTTTAGTTTTGGATGGAATCAGAAAGGTTTAATAAAGTTTTGATTGCCTTCTCTGTCCCCATTGAGCAGTCAGTAAAGCCAGTTCTTGAAGGATCGAGATTGTTCACAATATAAATTTTCAAAAGTAAATTCAATCCACCATACTGGACTAGTGAAGGACCACTGTGCGTTTCCATGGAGGACAGCACAGCGGGGAGACGCTTGCTCATCCTCCCCTCTCAATAGAGCAAAACAGTGTATGTGTACAGTGCACGTTCATTCATCTGTCACTTGAAACAAGTCACAAAAGATAATTTCCAGCGACAATTAAATAATTAAAAATTTATTAGTTGGAAAATTAAATAGTTCATGTAGATATAACCTATTTTTTAATTTTGTTTGGAAGATGAGACAAGCTCTCTGCAGTTCCTTTACATAACATTACTGGAGTGAAAATAGATACTTACTGTGCTTGAGAAACTCTTTCGGGAAAGTAATCAAGAATACGGCATTTCTGTTTGTGTGTGTCTTCCACAAAGTTTGTCAATTTTTTTACCTGAGGCATCTGCAGAAATATATAGTAATATATATATAGTTATATAGTAAATATATATTAAAAAAACACATATAGTAATCCAAGTTAAACACAACATAAAATAGAATGAGTGTTATGTTATGCACATTGACCACTACTATATCTGTTGTCTACAATGTGCTATAGTTCAAGCTACAACTTATGAAGTCAAATGAATTACCCTTTACAACTGACTCACGTCCTATCAAATAGCTCTGCTTTAGACAAAATTCTATACATATAGAATAAAATCAATAAATAAATAAAACATAAAAAGGATAAATTAACCTGACATAAAATTGTTAACATTTTATTTTACTGACATGCATTTAGGGTAACTTAATTTACGCACGGTTTCCCTTTCAGCGTGTAAATTTTTACAGCCTGACTACATGCATTTATTCTACTCCTTTTTGTTCTGTAGAAAAACACTGCAGAACAGAAAAACACAAATCCAGTGAGCTCCTGTCTGTTTCAGTTAATGACACACTGTGCAGCTGCTATACTGAAATCCCAAGCCATCTTTTCAGTCTTATTTCATTTCACTTCTATTTGAATTTTGTGATCAGGCTCCAGATTTCGGCGCAGAAATCGTAGGCATACAAATATGAAGTTTCATTATGGCATACCCGTTCACCAAAGCATTTTTCTTTGTTTTCAGCTTGACAGCATTCAGTGGTGATTTGATTGTATGTTATAGCAAAGCCCAGAACAGCTGATGGAAAGAGCCTTGGATGTCTTCTCCCAATATTGGAGATGTAGCTATAATGTAAAAAATAGAATGAATACATTGCAAATGTTATACTTAATATAATGCTACACAAACATACTTGGGCATAATTAGTCAAAAAATGCATGGCTCAAACAAATAATACTTTACTGTGGTCATGTCATCTAAAGATGAATTCTGAATTAATAGACAAGAAAGGCAAATGCTGTCAGTTGACAATTATTTATCATGTGTACATATCCTAAGTAACCGATGTTGCCAGATACACTCTATTTCTTTCTTTGCAATAAAAGTCTGATGATGGGTTAGGTTGCTGGTTGGCATTCATCATCCCACTGCCAAGAACTTAGTAGAGTTGACAAAAATCCAGCAACCTCAGAGCCTGAGGAGTGCCATATTTTCAAAAATTCTCGGTTTTTTAAGGTTATACTTTCCTCCTCTCATGGGCCAGCCTTCCTCTCGCAGCACCGCGGACATCTAGCACAGTTCGCGGAGCAGGGACGTCTCAGTATGTATTTAGTGTAGCAAGCAAGACCAAACAGCTGTTTCTGGAGAACAGCACCAAAAAAACATAAGTGGTCAAACAATGTACTACAGTTCCTGTAAAGAAAATGCGATCTGAAATTAATCCCTGAAAGCTGAAGGAAACGGATTATCTAAGGTCGGATTTTCGATTGTGAACTGTACTCCAAATCTCAAAAGAAGATGCTGCAGCAGAATGCAAGATAATCTACATAGCAAGATCAGGGTTACTCGAATGTATTTTTTCTTTCTTCCTGAAAGATGGATGACATTGCTTTTTTAAAAGTTATATTTAGTAGTTCAGCAAGGAAGATAGGGTCACATTACTTTCCTAATGCTTTAAACTTGGTTTAATTTAAAATGTATTACTACCCACCATCATTTTCCTTTCCTGGCACCAAATAATGGCAGCATTGGTATGAGAGAGGACAAAGGTATTATAAGGCATTTTGAATCAAAAATCAGTGACAAATCATAACATGTAGGAATACTTGGCTGCAAATAGATAAAATGTATGAGATTTCTATTCGGCTTTAAGCTGATACATTTGAAACTTTAATACATTAATAATAAAATACTCACTAGGAAAAGGCATGTTGTGGGTTTTCTTTGTGGTCTTTGCAGGCTTGTTCAACATCTGGAATCTTATATTCTTCAACTTTACTATCTCTATGGTTTCTGAAGCACGTGATCCTCTCTGCCTCCTCCTTGGCACAACACTCTGTAGTCCAGGGGTAAATTGCCTCCAAATCTTCTTTGCAAACTGTGTCATGATATAATGTCATCTGCAACAACAAGAGGCACAAATAAATGATGAAGGCAGTTAACATATACAGGCTGGATCTAATGAAAGGTACTAAACTAAGCAGTTGTTGAGGGCCAAACTACTAAAACAAATTGTTGCTCCTGATTATCCACTCCATTAGGTAACAATAATGACCATTCCTGTTGGTCACTTACTGATCTTGCAGGACAGAGCATTTAACGGTGTTGGGAGACATCTGCGCGGATACTGGAAAAATAGGTTAAATAATCTTGATTTTTTTTTCTATTGACTCCAATGCCTTTTGCCAAATTATGAGTTTTTGCAGAAATCTGCAAATTTTGGATGAACATTTAGGGAACTAAATACTTTTATTTTTTAACTGATAGTTTGTTTTATGTAGATAGCCTACAGGGTCACGTTCCCTGGGCTACAATTTAACTTGCACACAGCAAAGTATGATCACAACAGGCAGGTTTCAAATCTTGCTCTTGACAGAACTAAAAACTATCTTCTTAATGATTATGACAGCCAGGGAATGCAAATATATGTTATTGGTGTACTTGGAGACTAGGGACGTGCTTCGGCAGTCAAGAGAGAAATTATATGAAACTACTGGAAATCAGTGTTGTTGACCCTTTACAAATGAGTGTTTAAAATTCAGTTCAAAGCACCTGGAAAAAGCCCAGTGGCATGGTAAAATGAAAGTTTAATGCAACCGTAAGCATGCCACATTCACCTATCTACATCTCTGAGAGGAAGGCCACTACTGATATGCAAGTGGAATAGGGGAAACAGTCAAGAATGACATACCGCTGGTGTTTTGCATTTAGCTTCTTCTGGATGCTCTACACATTCGTTAACAACCTCCATTAGTTTTGCCTGGAGTTTCAGATGTTCATCCAGTGAGCATTTTTGGAAATCCTGTGCCACTAACACCAACAATCTGTAACACATGACAGCGTATTATGTAAAAAAGAACTCAAACATGGTTTTTCATCATTAGTATTTGTAACATATCATCACTATAGATTTGATTTTCAAAGGGATTGTTCACTAAGCCACAAAACTTAGAAGAGACCTTGCACATAAAGCTATTTTTTTTCTTTTTCTTTTTTTAATATATAGCCACAGTGACCACCACTGCCAGATGCCAGGTTCAGGTTGTATCCACTGAATGCCAAGCAGTTAGACTATCCCAGGGACATGCTCATCTGTAAGGATCAAGCTTTCTAGTGATACATATACCCCTGAAATAGTTAGGCATGTCTATGTGTTCAAATTAATTGGGCATTGAATTCATGAAATTACTACAGTTGGATAAAAAAAACAGATTTCATTTGGCTTCTAAAGATGACAAGAGCCTGCTTTTTGGGTAATTAAAAGATTGGAAGGCTAAAAATGTTTGCTGGATGGAAAATAAAGGGACTTTGCTTTTGTTGTGAATGTTTTTATTTTGTGATTACCTTGTCCACGATTACTATAGCTATTAAGGTGAATGAGGGTTTGTGTTATAGTGCATGTCACAGTATGTAACTTTTGCCAACTAATATTGAATTATCTTTTTCCTTATTGCTTGATAACCCAGGTTTTTCCATAATAGTCTTCATAAGCATTATTTAAAACAGGATCAATGAGTGTTTGCATTATTTACTTTTATAGGGTTAAGGGGGATGATTACACTACGTACATTGGTATTTAATATTTTTAAGCTTAATATTGATCCTATTGTTTTACAGCCCTCTTATATTATCAGTGCCTAGTTCTATAAACTCACATGGAACATTAAGGGCCATTTTAAACACCAAATGAAAAAAGAAAAGGAGTAGTCATGAGGGGCTAATAGTAAAAAATATTTTTACTCATACTCACTGAGCATAGTGCAATAATTCAAAATCTGATTTGTCACTGTAGCACTTTGTAAACCCTTGAAAAAGTTTACTTATAAATATACTTTACTATTTTTAAAATCAGTTTAATGTAAAGTTTGCAATTGTTATATTTACAACAGCCTAGAGAAGAATAAATACTTACAGTTTTTCAACAAGTGGTTTTCCAGCTTGTTTTACGATGTCAGGAATGAGGCGAATGTGTTGTTCTAACAAAAAAGTGACACAAAATTTAATAAACAGAAAATGTACAGATGGTCTCATTAAGGTAGACATTCAGCATATTTTCCTATTAAGTTCAAAAATGTTACAAACTGCATGCATGAGATTATAATAGATCATTGATCTTTACAAAATAAGGAATCTGCTATCTTCACAGCAGAGAACCAATACAAAAGTTGGGAAAGGACAGATTGATGTATTGCAAGCCCTACTTTTATCTATATCTTCTCCAATATTATCGCAGCAAGAACACAACTTTTTGGTTGTGAGGTTTTTACTGCTGTTTGTATCCTTGTTATAAAGATGTATTCTCATTTCTGTTCACAGACAATAGGAAGGGAAAAGAAATCTACCCTTAGGCAGGGGGAAATATCACCTAGTATGAGGGACAGGAAGTAAGGTTAAATTGCTGCTCAATAGTTCTCTCTTACCATGATGACGCTTGTGTAGGTGTCTTGACTCAGTGGCTATGGAGAGAATCAACAAACTAAATAGAGTGACCCACTTCATGGTTGCAGATGTGTTGAGGAGATTCTCTTGGAAGCCTAAAGCAGCTAAGGAAAAGCCAGGAATTTATACTATTTTCTGCATCCTATTTTGAAATAATTAACCAGACTGGTTTTATTATTAATTACAATCTGGCTCGTTTGTCTAGATTCACGAGTGATGGCAAAACTCAATAATATATTGATTATACAATAAGCTTGCATTGGCAGCAAACTTATTGAAAGACCTTGTAAATCAGATATACTTTCACTGATGAGCTAAAACAAAGTCTTTGGTAATTAGGCTGTGAAACTACGAACAAAAGGTTAAGTAAAGTGATCCTTGCTTTTGACAGTATCATAGTCTGTGTCTGTAGCCTCCATGGTTTCCAAATACGTATAAAGGTCAAATATTAAAACACTAAAATATAATATTTCATTTTCCAGCATAGTTTTGGTAACTATCTAGGACTATAATCACCTGGATTTTACCATTTAAATTGAAACAATTTATACCTAAGTGCCTAATATGACACAAAAGGTAGAACCAGCTGTGGCTACTTTTATCACTGTTTTTTCCATATCTTTTTGGTAGAATGGCTTTTTCAGATATAGTGGGGACCATCAGTGAACAGAAATTTTCAAGCCTTGCCTTAGATGATTTGGTGTGTGGCCTTCTAATGGGCCATACTAGTTCTTTTTAGAGTTTTTGATTCGAACCAAAACAGCGTAGCTTTAATTCTACATTTAAGGCTTTTGCCTTGATGGGAAAGGTATAGTTGCATGTGAACCTTCCTGTCAATATATTTTATATGTCAATAATTTGTTAGTTTGATTGTTTAGTAAATGTCCCCTTCACTGCATTATAAATATGGCATTAGAAATATTTTTTCTACATCAAGATAATAGATTACTTTGTATAGTTCATTAATATGAAATTCTATAGAAAAGAAATTTTAATTCCAAATAGTAACAGTAGGAAATATGAAAACATACAGGTAGCACGGCCGCTTAGTGGCTTGTACTCTGGCATTTACAGCGCTAAGTCCCATGTTTACATAATCTCCTTGTGTTTGTGTGTTTTTCCTTTTGGTACTCCAATCGCCTCCCATGCTCTATGAGCATGAGGTTTGGTTAGGTGGCTTCCCCCGAATTAGATTGTATTAAAAGACATATGACTATGGTAGACATATGACTATGGACCAGGATCGCCAATACAAAGATAAGTGACATTCTTTGTTTAATAAAAGTTCCGATCCTGGGTACCTTGCAGTCAATGAGTTGAACATGGACTCCTGCAAATACCAAAATAATCTCAAATCAAATTTGGGGCCATCAGAGCAGAAAATAGATGCCAAACACACAAGCAAATCTACAACGGAATATCTGAAACATAACAGAACCAACAATAGACGTCAGATTGCATTTTCCAACAGCCTTGCACTTAAAGGATGTATCTTCATGAGGACGCAGGATTTGCAACACAAAGGAGTTGGTGAGAAATTGCAAGGCTTAAATCTGTTAAGAGAAATCTAACTGGATAAGAGATCCTGCAGTTGCACTGTTACAGGCATTACAACTATACAGTCAGTTTTTAATTTGAAAGTTATTTCAAAGGATTTACTTAAACTTTACATCGGTCAACATTATTGATTTCACAGTTTGCCTAATTCATTTTTGACTTTTGTTGGCTTTTAAAAGATGTAAAACTATTAAACATCAGTTTGTTTTAAGTGAATTCACATAAGGAAGAATAAGCATCTAGTTTAATAAAATACATACAGAAGTGAATTTTATTTGCAATAAATGCAGTGGTTTCAGACTGGGTGGTTATAGCTATCGCATTAAAGTAATTACCATGTATAGCTCTGTAATGAGCTTACCGCATGGTCTGCACATGCAGATTTTACTACATAGATAAAACAACTAGGATGCCTAAAGAGACTAGTGAGGGTACTCCACAGTTGACACATTTAAGAATCATGGTACTTATTAATATTAAAGTAAGTTGGAGACCATAAAAGTATTATGAAGCAGAGTTAAAGGTAGAATTCTGCAATAAGAAGAAGCAATACTAATCTCCCGTGCATGAACTAATGTTTATGTTACAGAACAGAAATGAATAGGGCATTTTATCATTTATTATTTTCTGGTTACTAAAGTTCCACTTTCAAATTTTGGGATTGAGCAGTGCTTTACTGCAGAAAGAGCCAGGTGATGTTTCTTCTGAAAAAAAACATTCTTACCTGCCTGATCACTTTCCTCTTAAAAAAAAATTAAATTAAACATGTGTATCTCAGTGAAGGAAGCCAGGATAACTGGCGGGTTTTTTGTACTGCTCAACAGTGCCAGCATAATTCTAACACTGTCATCACAATGGTAAGTACCAACTGGCTCTAATGCTGGGTAATTCTTTCTCCTGAAGATCCAAAGGCCATTTCCACTCTTACTGACCACCTTTTCCAAGGGGCAGTCTTCTTTCCACTAACACCAACGTAAGGGGTAATCTTCTTACAACTGACCATTAATGTAAATGTAGGGGGCAGCACATGACTAGGCTCCTTAATAGTGCACTTTGTATGTTGTGCTGCAAGTTACACAGACCTGATCATTGTTCTACATTATTATTAATAATATTAAACAGAATTTAAATAGTGCCAACCTATTACGGAACACTGTACATTTAATAGGGGTTGCAAATGACAGATACAAACAATGACACAGGAGAAGGAGAGGATCCTTCTAGAAAGAGCTTAAAATCTAAGAGGAGGCATGCATGTGATGAGGTCATGAAAGGAAGTCATTAGTTGGTCATTGAAAGAGCAAAGAAAGTGGCTAGGGTTGTACTTTTCAGGTCAGAAAGGTAGGTGGGACAGGAGATGTGGAAGGATTTGAAAGCAAAACACAGGAGCTTGCTTTTCACTGCAAGCGGAAATGGAAGCCAGTGTAGAGAACTACAAAAAGAGGCAGCAGAAGAAGCACAATGGAAAGGATAGATGCGTTTGGCTATAGCATTCATAACAGATTGTAGTGGAGAGAGTCAGGATAGGTGGGTTAAGGAGGATATGAGACTACCGAGTGTACAGAGTAAAGAGAACCGGTCCAAGGACTGACCCCTGGGGAACACCAACAGCGAGGAGAGTGGATGAGGAGGAGTTACCATTGAAAGAAACTTGAAAGGAGCGGTCAGACAGCAAATCAAGAGAGAGCAGTGTCACTGATACCAATGGAGCACATGATTTGTAATAGAAGGGGGTGATCAACAGTTTCAAAAGCAGAGGAAATATCTAAGCGAAGGAGGGAAAAGTTGCCTAGTGACTTAGTCCTGCCCAATGCAAATAATGTTTATGCAATGCAAAGACAGGAGAGCTATGCTCTTTTAGTCCCCTTCAACTCTTCAGCACATGTGGCATGTTCATTGGGTACCCAAGCCAAGCATGGTTATCTTGCAATGCCCAGTTATAACTGAATAGAATGGTAAATTATTTCTGGTTTTTCTATGTCTAAAATGTTGCTCTTATTGCTATTTTGAACTGCCAAGCATGAAAATCTAGCTTACCTTTCTTATATTTTTCTACTTGTTTCTGAGGAGGGAACAAATATTGATTCTTGTAGTTTGGGATTCCATCTACATTTAGCTAATTACAAATCCAAATATTGGATTTACATTTGCATTTAGCAAAGTAAAATAATTTCAAACATTATTTTAAGTGACTATTTTATATTCAGTTAGGATAGGGATTGTTTAATGAAGAGACAAGTAACATTTACTAATTTGATGACTGGTAGATCTAGGAGGATGTATCTATATGCACCAACATGTGGTATCTATATGCACCAACATGTGATTGGCAATTACATGATATAAGATGAGCACAGTGCCATATTATCAAATTACCAAACAAAGAAAGCAGAATGTTTTCCTTCCTAGAAAAAGAGGGCAGAGTGCCGCTGAATCTGTAATCCTGCCGGATTGGCTTCCATTGAGAAAACTAAAAGCTGTCTGTAATAAACCACCAAGCAGAGGGTGAAAATGCATGAGCAAAATGCAAGTAAATCACCAGAAAAAACAGGAAAAAGTGCTTGTGCAAGGGTAAATTCCTCAAAACTATGACCAGCTCATGATCCTCATGGTAGATGAGTTAATGGAAAAGTCTAAATATGTTTGTCAAAACACTGAAAATGTAAAAAAAAATAACTTTAAAGCTTACTGCTACAATTACAAAATAAAGCTTTCATTGTCTTTCCAAATAATGTCTTGCATAGCCATTTTACATTTAAAGTTAATAAAGTGATTGAATTCGACTCTGCAAATGTTCAATAACCCCTATAGACGAAAAAATGGTGGCCATTAAATACAATATGCATAAGAGCAGCAAAGCAAAGACCATGTACTTTTTTTAAACCTAGTCAGTGTGCTATCTTTGGGAAAAATACCCACTGAAGCCTTTCAAATATTCAAATCTAATTTTTACATATAAAAAAACACACCCTACAGAGAATGTTCTGTGACTTGCACAGGTGTACTACCCTGTATTTGCATCATACCCCTACACCCCCTGCCTTTCGCGTTTTCTCTTAACTTCTTTCAGTCGACCACCCCACTCCAGCCCCAGCAATAGCTGAGAAAGATCATTCTTTTTCAGACCCTGACTAATAATTAATATTTCACTTTAATGCTAAAGAACACCCTAGTTAAAGTATATTTATGTAGGGATGTATTTAAAGTTTTTAAAAAACTGTAAAATGTGATTTGGTTTTTGAAACTATTGTATGAATGAATACTGATCATTTGTATAGAATTAGACTGGAATTTTACCTAGTAAAACCTGCAAAGTTAGCAGGAACAACATGCTACTATACATAGCTCTCTCTGAGTAAATATGCAAGTTTCAAAATACAGGGTCCATGTTTATTCTCAGATTTCACAAGCTTCTTTGGCCCTGAATTACCAAATTGTATAAAAACAAGCTGTGAAAAATATGTTAGTTTTGACCTATGTAAATTTATGATTTCAAATTTCACTTTAAACCATCAAAATCCCCAACACTCCTCAACTAAAGTTAGCGTTCACCCCCTTGATACACATTCAGTATCTACAGATTTGTAGATAAGGAAGTACAAAGGTTTGTGCTAATGTACCCATAGCACGCAGTTGGATTCCAGTTTATTCCAGTCAGATCAGTAAATTATCATTGCCAACTGATTAATAGAGTTTAATGTGGTTTGCACAAAAAAAATATATATATATATATATATATATATATACCTGTGCTCAGAGTAAATGGACATAAAATGCTGGCTGATGATGACTGGTGATGGAAAAGAATTACTGTGTGGGGCTCTGGTTTAAATAAAAAAATAAATCTTACCTACATTTAGAAAATATGGAAAAAAATGGAAGCTAAAAGCAATGCCAAGGCAACTCTGTAAGTCATATTTTCTAATCTATGAGAGCACCAACATTGCTGCACTAAATTATTGACAACAAGTTTGTTTTCAATAAGTTTTTTTTTTAATTTTTTCAATGAGCAATGATGTCATGCACAGCAGAAAAGGATGAAAAAGAAAAGAATCCATAATGGCCCAGACAAAGTCCAGGCTTCAACCTAATCAAAATGCCATCTCAGTACCTTAAGAAAGCTGGTTATAAATGAAATGCCGTAAACCGCAATGAACTAAAGCTTTTGCCAAAACTGGTAAAGTGCGACAGAAATTCTTCACAACAATATGAGAGTTTGATAATAGTCATACAGAAAATGATTACGGTACTTTAAGTTAATGCTGCTAACGGTGGTTTAACAAGGTATCAAATCATGGGGTGTACTTAGTTTTTCACTTAAAGCTTCTCCATTTTGGCTTCATTTTTGTTAAATAAATAATAAAACAGTGGGATATGTTGTGTGTGGTTAGATTTAGATTTTATTACCTGCTAAGGACCAGATGATTTTTTATATGTTCTGAAACCTTACAATTTTCTCATGACTGTAAAATTAAGCACGACAGCGCATATTTTTAATTTGGAGTTGTAGAGATGAGTAGAAAAGTTTTTTCTAGTCTGAGCCCGAATTACAGTCTAAGGTAACACCTTCACCTTCAAATATACAGTACAGTCAGTGAGAATTGATTTATTAAAGCTCTCTAAAACTGGAGAGGATAGAATATCATGGAAGAACATGGGTGATCCTGCAAACCAGGAATGGATTTGGTCCAAAACATTTGCCAAATAATAGCAAATAATTTTTAAGAAATCCATTACAGGTTTGCCATATCGTCCAGGTTTTACCACAATAGTCTATATTCTCCAGTCTTGGAGAACGTTACTAAATCAGGCACAATCTCTCACTAAGACAGAATGTGTGTTACATGTATAACCTCAAGGTGAAAATGAAAGGGAAAAGCCCCCAAAATGGACACTAATGTAGTTAGGACTGACAAAATGCAAAAAAATGCATTTTTGCTTTAGGGTTTAGACATAAATTTGTTAACTACTAGTATTGCTCAAATTAAGACGACTGCCCTTTTTACTAGTTTTTCAGGCTACTGACTGATTTGACAATGCACTTTTCTGGCTGTGACCTTAGCTATGCAAGCTAAACTTTAATTCTGGGCTTTTTGCCCATTACCCTAACATATTTTGAACTCTTATCCTAATATGTTTGTCTTCTGTTATGTTGCTTGTGGTACTAGTTGGCTACTGTACTGCTTTGAAGATATCTATTTGGCAACCAAATTCTTTTTTTGATTTGTCATGTATTCTTTCTTTAATGTAGTGGATACCTGTCAGAGTTTCCCTGGGACTTCAAAGGTGAAAATAAAGTGTTTTTTTAAACAATACATTCAAAATATGTTTTGTCTTTCCTTCTTTGTTCAGTTTCGTCATTTAATGAAAGTATAATGTGCCACAGTACCGTTTACAAAGACCTAACCAGCCATAAAAAATAAATACAGGCCTCATCATTTGAAAAGAAATTTAGGAAAAATGTATGTGCTACAGCAATGAACAGTCATATAAAACAGCAGTCCCCAGCCTATGGTGCGAAGGAAAAGGACCCTGCTCTGGGGGGGCACACCGGCAAGAGCCACTTACCATGTCTCCTGCATGCATTGCAAGCTCAGGGCAGTGGGCGTATTGTGTCTCTGATCTGAGCCTGCAATGGATCTCCCTCCAGCCGATTTAGTTCTTTGTCCCCCTGCACCTTTACTGGGGGTATTTGGGAAATTGGACAATGTCCAAACCTCTGCCAATGAATACCTGTTGAATACAGAGTGTTCCAATGCCTTGTGGGGAAAGTGCTGCATATGGCATCTGTGCCACTGAGGTGATGATATTATAGATTTTAAGGCTCTAGGAAAAGTTTTGAATTAGCTGGCTTTTTAGTTTGTGGAAAGCCAGATTGTTGGGGTCCTGACCATGGAAAAGAGTGGGAGGGTTTCAATGGTCCTCTGGATTGTCCAGAGGATTTCCGGGTTTTTACCTTGGAAGGCGAAGCACAGGAGTGCCATTTAACTAGGCAGCATTATTTTGCATGGGGCTCCATGTGATCCCAAAGCTGGAAGGAACAGAGCTCTTAAGGTAAAAAACTTTATCACAATGACTGCAAAGTGACAGTATTTCTGTTTGAACTTTAGTCAGTCAGGGACAATAGTCACCCATTTAGATATTCAGCTAAACCACGGTTTTGTTGTTGATTCGCTAATAAAGATACAGGCCGAAGACTGCATTTGATTTTAACTAAAAGCCTGGTGTCTCTTATTTTGACCCTGCTGATACCCTGTTGCTACAGGTGATCCCACATATGGTGGAGAATGCGGGCACCTAAATACTGAAGACAGCAGTGTTTGGAACCATTAAGACATTTAAAGGGCCAGAATGTATGTTCACCACTCATTATGGCAACCTGTACACAAAATTGGCAGAAAAAATTTTAAAATAATTGTTTCCTGTGTCATGCTTTTCATTAGATCAGCAATTCTCAACTAGGATTCCTCCAGAGGTTCCATAAGCTGTGGCAAACTGGCCTCCCATTGGATGGTGCGTGCATTGTTTTGATGCCAATACTAATTGATAGAACCAGAACCATGAAACCAATGAACTATTTAGCTGTTTTTAAGGGAGAGGTGGGTATTTTTCCCACTAGTCCTTTAGCATTGGTTCTAATTACCTGAAAATATTTTAGGGGTCCTTGGGGGTAAAAAGGGCTGCATCATGTAATCTATCAGTAGAGGAAGTTGAGTAATGACATGTATCCTGTGCCAACTGTTACAGTAGTCAGTATTTATAAGGTGTGGGTCTGCCACCACGTCCTGCAAAACATGCAAAACACCCATATGTTAGACAATTATATCTATATATGTTTTAATGTGGAGTTACCAGGTTTGTAATCTAGATCTCTACCTGTTATTTACAAAACCTGTACTAGCACTGGTTTTAATAGGAATCTTTACAGGCACATTGGGTAGATTCCCTCCCCTATGGACCACATTTTCCCCTGAATGGGCTGGTAATTTGGGTTAGATGGACCTTTAGCTCTTGGGAGATTGTGGCAGTGTGTGCTTGGAGAGAGACAGAGACTGTCTGCAGGTTTGTGCTACATGAACCAGCAGGAAAAGACATACTCAGCATCATCTCAAACCTAGCCAGGAATTTAAATTGCATGTTGTCTTGCTTTACTGGACTGGACTGATACTGATTCATTTCAAAAGAGACCTTTGAGTTTTGTTACTGTAGCAGTGGATATAAAAAAGCAGACTAAATGCTCAGAATAATGTCTGCATTACCTTTCAAACAGCTTCCACTGGCAACCCATACTCAACTTCTGCAGAACACTGGTTATGTTGCACATAACATTATGTTGCTTCTCAGGGTTGTCAGGTTGCATGGAAATACTTTCCAATTAAATAACAGACAGTTGGAAACAGTTGGAAACAGTTGGATAACAGTTGAAAGTGTTCTGAAGGAAAGTAGATGACACATGATCCTTTGTGACATGTGGCAAGAGAACTGCAGTGCAACTGTTAAGCAAATGTTCATGTCATGTCCTCCCTTCTAAACTATTTAAGCTTCAGTATTATTATTCCAAATAATCAGTCTTTTTATCAAGCTTAAACTAAGACTAAGTTCTTTAAATGTGTTGTGCTAATGTGTGTGTGTTACCAGTAACAGGACACACTGTGTGTGGGTTTTATGATAGCATTCATTTAGAATGGCACCCCAATGCACAAGTACTTTAGGTCCCAACAGGCATACACTGGACAGGCTTTGCATTGTAGTGCATTGCATTAAAATAAGTATGTCAACTTCCCAAATTCTCCTTACGGATACCATGACTGCTTCCTGGGGTGTTGGGCCTCTGATGCCTAAGTCCACCATCCAAATCATCTAAACTCTCAGTGTCCTCAGAACACATAACACTAGCCTCATTCTCAGGTGCACCAGATCCAAAAACTCTTTAGGCAGGCCTAACCAGACCCCACAGAGGACCTTCAGGTGGACTGCCCAAGGCACTGTTGAGATCACCTCCCATAACGCAGGTCCATCTTTTAAATCACACATGGCACTTCCTTTACACATGATTGTCCCTATTTATCTATTCCCCTCAACCCACATCACTGAGCAATCTTCACAATCATTGGTTAAGGCCATAAAAAATCTGAAAAATAGTTACACCTCTGGCTGGCTGACTACAGCACTCACACCAAATAAATAGGTAAATAATGATTGGGGCACTTCTGACTACCTACAGGTGCAGTTCTGTTCTTTTTGTTCCATTTCAATGGATTCACAATCCATTTCAGACTACATGGATTCCTAAATGTAATACACATTAACTTCAGCTCGTTCCACCTCCCTCCCCCCCGGTTTTTGCTGCAGCTTTCACAGACACTGTAATCTCCAGCCTTGGTGCTCACACCATCTATTACCCGAGCTAACCCCCACTTCTGGCATTGGAATTGCATTTAGAGTACTACAACCATCTCCCTTACTTCCAACATGCCAGCAGCATACCTCTCTCCTCTTCTAGCCCTCAAAGCTAACACCCCACCACCAGGGCACGTTTACGTTATCCCCAACACCTCCATGCTCTCGCCACCCCAGCTGTTTCCCCTGCACCACATGTACACAGCAACCCTCACTCTCACCACTGTGCCTGACCACCATGCTAGATTGAGAAATGGGCTGTGAGTAAGAAAGATTTAAAGTCTATAGATCATCCACAAACCTGTGAATTAGCATTTTAAAAAGAATGAATTTCTGCTAACACAGCCTATACTTCCTTTAAAAATAGTTGGAATTAAATGTGTTCTCTGCAGAGTAATAAATTGATGACAAGATGATGGTAAAATGGTATACAAGTTAAATAAGGTCACACTGCATTGATAAATGCAGACAGGCAATGAACTTTACACAAATGTTCCTTACAAACAGGATACAAAAGAATAAATGTGTACATATAAAGTCCTTTATACATATGAAGTGAACTTAATAACAAAGTAGCTCCATAAATGCTTAAGTGAATGATTTAAAAAAAAATCTTTAGTGTTCCTGGTAAAATGGTTCTGTTTATTATAAGCTTTATTCAAATTTCCACTGCCAGATCTCATGCTATCAGAAAATCCAAGCTATGGCATCTAATAGATGGTTCCTATCCCAACTACTCACTTTTACAATGTGCATTAATACAGAAAACTGCAATGTAATGAAGCAAACTAGGTTGCAAATCATATTGGTTACCTGTGGTTGATTGAAAGTTTAGTTAATTTCTGCACAAGCATACTTGCAACACATAATCAGTGACTAAATTATTATATATAGAAGGAATCTAATAATCAGTATGAAATAATTTATTGGTTTACAGGAGCTACTATTGTTTCCCTTATAAATGTCTTATCTAACTTTGCTGTATATGAGACCTAACATATTAGTCATGTGTTTAAACTCCATTTATCTTGTGTTTCATTTTCCCATTCATATGCTGAATCTTTCAACCAGACACTGACCAACCTGGAACTGCACAGCAATGATAGCTGTAGATAGCGAGGTACAATTGTACAAGTTGGAGGTAACATTTGTCAGTGGTGTAATGTTAGAAAACCTGCAGCTCCCTATGTCCCCTGCTGGTGGCAGTCTGGTTTAGTACCTCTTGCATGTGCTTTCACTGGCAACCAGCAGGGGGCTTGCTGTAAAGTCACCTCCTGGTTTGGTAACAACTGTGGCTTGTTATTAGTAGACTTATATATTTTAGCTTTGCAAGCCTATCATCACTTTAGCTTTGGTTTCTGTATCCTTAACCTGAATCCTTGCTGGTTCACTTGCCGCATGCCCTCTGGAATCCTGTTCCAGCCTTGTTCCAGCACATTGGATATAGTTGTATATAGCTTGTTGTACTATGTTTGAGATTCACTTATTGCTGTGTTGTGTATGTATTCTCTTGCAATAAACACACTTAACCCTGACTTTGTGGCTTTGTAGTGTATGCTGCCAATGCGGGTCTCCCTCCTGTTCCTGCTGGAAGAAACCCTGACAGGTAAATGTAGAATGTTTCTTTAAGCAAATATATGGAATGTCTTGTTTTAACTGTGGAGCCATTGCAGATTTGATTGTGCTGATTTGGAGACCTGATGTTTTCAAGAACTTTACAATTTACATCATTCATAACCCATGAAAGGGCTAATCGGAGACAATATGAAACCATTTCCACAAATGCCAATTGTGCAAGCATTAGACAACCAGCATGCCAGTGGACAATAATGCTCCATAGTCGTAAATTAATTCAGGCATTTTCAGACTTCAGATCACTCCTAAGTTGTACACATTTACAGCCAGTATCAACAACAATTCTTGTAACATCAATGATAAAAAAAACCCTCAGTAGATTTACATGCATACCTGCTGCAGCTGGAGGTTCATGGGGAGCAAAAATGAAAATGGGTCGGCATCTTAAATACCTGGCATTCACTACCACTGGGACATCTGCTACATCAGGGAAGTGGGTGGGCCTCAGGCAAACCACGCTTTGTATTTGAAAGCATAATGAGTTGTTAGTTACAGCTTATGGCAAAAGAGTGCCATGTATTCTCTCCTTTAGTTTCCAAGCTAGACAACTTGATCCATTAGAAACTATATGGACAATTAGGTTGAGTTGTCACCAGGATAAAGGTCAGATCAGAATACTGATTCAAGTGGCATTTAATACCACTTTGGAGTTTTTTTCTCTCATTCCTTCTTCACTTCTATTAATATTTCTTCAATTTTTCCAATTGTTCTCAATCCTGAGGAAGCAGCCAAAGAGCTGTGAAACATGTTGAATGAAGACCCCCGTCTTCACCCCTCTTCTATAAAATCAACACTTTGATGGATATGGTTTTGGGGAGAATGTGACTATATAAGTAATACTGCATTGCTCTTTATGAAATTGTGAAAAACTGAAAGTTTTATTGTTTTTATGAAATTGTGTGCTATGTTTAGGTATATGTTTGTTATATAAATAACAAGCATATATAAAATTTTGCCCATTTATTTGGTGTGAGTGCTGTAGTCAGCCAGCCAGAGGTGTAACTATTTTTCAGCCTTAACCAATGATTGAGAAGATTGCTCAGTGATGCACGTTGAGGGGAATAGATAAATAGGGACAATCATGTGGAAAGAGAGTGCCATGTGTGATTAAAAATATGGACCTGCATTGTGGGGGGTGATCTCAACAGTGCCTTGGGCAGTCCACCTGAAGGTCCTCTGTGGGGTCTGGTTAGGCCTGCCTAAAGAGTTTATGGATCTGGTCCACCTGAAAATGAAGCTAGTGTTATGTGTTCTGGGGACACTGAGAGTTTGGATTTGAATGGTAGACTTGAGGCATCAGAGGCCCAACACCCCAGGAAGCAGTCATGGTATCCGTAAGGGGAATTTTGGAGGTTGACATACTTATTTTAATGTAGTACACCACAATGCAAAGCAAATAATTCAGGTTATTTTAAGGAACTATTAAAGGCTGCAAGAGCAATAAGATTGCTCCTGCAACCCTTTACTAGTTGTATGTGTTGAACTCTGCAGTTCCAATACAATCCCCGGGGCAGTAGAGGTTAATTAACCTCTAGTTCCCCAGGGATCGCACACTCTTCTTGATGATTGCAGCCACGGTTGCACTCATTGATGAGCTCAGTGTGCAATCCCCAGGGCACTAGAAGCTAATTAACCTCTAGTGTCCTGGGGATCGCACACTCTTTTTAATTATTGCAGCCACGGCTGCAATCATTGGGAAGATGCCTGGCACTAAAGGTCTCTGACTGGCTGGAAGTCTCCCCATTCAAAACCTCTAGTGGTCTAATATAAGTATCTCTTACTCTGTAACACACTTTCCATTAATATGAACATTTGTTACATTTTTCTTGCAGTGGATAAAAGAAAAATGTAACAAATGTATCATAATATTTCTGTGCTGGAATGTTTGTTACAGAGTAAGAGATATCATGTCATTGTAGGATAACCTGTAAAAAAAAAAAAGTTAAATAAACACAAACACTCAATAAATGAATTTAACATTCATTTTTATTTTTTTTAACACAGTTTTTTTACATTATTTTCCCGAATTTTTGCTGTCAAATCTCGTTTTTTTCAGGTCGGGTCTATCCGAATTCGAACAGCCATATTCGGGTCAAATATAAGGACTACCCGAATTCGAACACCAACACTTATGACCTGTCATCTCTGCATTAGGAGAACTGACATCTGCACAGTTGACTCCATGATGGACTTCAAGGAGCACATCAATCTTTTGGCTATTGATGATGTAGATGTGCAGGATTTACATTGTCCCCAGCACCCGGTTCTGTATGCGCACGCCACACACAGAGCCAAGTTCTACACTACACGGTGCATGTGCCGCACAATATATGTGAACTATAACAAAAAAGCCACCAGGAGCTTGGGCTTCATTTGGCATTTTGACATTGCATGTATCTTTTGTCATTTATCACTTTCTGGTGACTTTTTCTTTTTTTGATCCTAGGTCCAATTTAATAAAAGAACATAATAAAAGAACATAATTAATTTCTTCTATTTTATAATTATGAACACTTAAAATAACATTGCAAAACAAGTCAATGTTTTTTGAACTGGGTTTTTTTTTTTTTACATAAAAACCAGATTCATTCCAAAATTGACAACAATCCCACGCATAACTGTTATCGGTCAAACTATGCCTCAGTGCTGAAAACAGTCAATATTTGATCTCCTGTTTAAATTTACACAAGGGACATTTTAAATAAAGTTATATAAACCAAATTACATCTGAATAAACATGTCATTTTGATAACAATGCAAGGCTGAACAGTATGTTTTTACAAATAAAAAGGACTTGCCACTTTAGCTTTAGCTAAAACAGAATTACTAAAACTATATTTCATTAACCCTAAACTTTTAGGGTTGTGAGTGGTATTCACTATAAATCATCTCCCAGCACTTACTGTAAACTGTTTCCCAAACACCGCCTCATTTTATTCTAATACCAGGGGCATCCACTATAAGTCACCAATCCCTTCTTCGCAACAGCCACCAACTCAATTCAACTCAAAGTCACCAAAAGTACCCAAAAAAGTAATTTCCCCATTTTACATCCACCTCAGACTGATCACCAGCACCTTGTGTATAGGCTTACAATCAGCAGCACACAGCAAATGAAAAAATATTTGTACCACTGCAGTGTTACAGCAGTCATCAAATTAGGCAGCACCTTCTAAATGTAAAAGATATCGCCTTTCCCCCAATCCCTACCCATAGTCACAGGCTATCAGGACTGCAGTTCTGCCATATATACTCAAGTATAAATTGGGATTTTTTTCTAATTGCATTTTCAGGTAAAAAAAAATCAAATCTCAATTTAGAGTTAGGTCACACCACTAGATGGCATTGAATAGGTTACATAACAGATTCTTGCTTTCTGAGACATTATTAGAGTTTGTTACACACTTTACAGAAGGACATAGTGCCATCTACTGATGGTCAACAACCTTGCACAAAAGATCATTTAAGAGCAAGTGATCCATCATACCAAACTGAAAAGTACAAAATACTGTAAACATACCATGGATGTATTTGTTCATAATAATTTTATTGACATTCTGTTGAAAACTGTTTTGAATGTTAGCAGTGATTGTTGCATTTTGTGCCCTAGGCTTATACTTGAATCAATATAGTTGTATTTATTTATTTTAAGTATTACCTCAGTTCATGTTTGGATTAGTTTAAATATTAAATATTTATGGTAATAGTAAAGAAGAAAGAAACAATCTACAGATGCTGACGGCAAGGGCACATAGGCTAGCTACTTCAGAAACTTGGAAGCAGGTCAGATAGGCACAGGGGATTTTCAGGTGAGGCCTTCTGGTTGCCCTAAAGCAATATAGTGGGGATAATGGAGGACTGGGAACTCTGAACCTGGTAGAGTAAACACAACCAGCTCAAACTTTCTCAGAAATCACAGCCCAGTAAAAGGGGTGTACAGCACAGCATATGGAATGAAGCAATGCAAAATAGGAAATTAACAACCACTTACAGATTGAAGCAGTGTGGAGCCATAAGCTTACAGAACAATGTACAGAATGTGAAAATGTGAAATAGGGAAAGCACAGTACAGAATACAGCATGACATGATATACAGTGCAGTTTACAGAAGGATGCAGTGTGAAATAGGAAATACAGAGCTCAGCAGACCTCTTTCAGGTCAAGTGGAATGTAGACTGGAGTATGCAGAATGAGGTGGCATAGAATGGATGTAGAACAGAGAATTGAGCTGTGTTGAATAGGAAATGTAAAGTACGGTAAAACAGCATGCAGAATGACATGGAGTAGAATAAGAAACAGAGTTCAGCATACAGAATAATAGTGTAGTTGACAAAGCACAATACACAGAATAGGGCACTGTAAAATATGAAATGTGGAACATACAGAATGAGAAGATTTGGAATATGGAACTAACAGCACAGAACAGAACAAGGTGGCGTGTAAATGGGAATGTTATGAATTATGTAGATGTGGAATAAGAGATGCACAGGACAGCGTAGAAGATAAGACGGTCTGGAATAATACATGTACAGAACAGTGTGCTAATTGAGTGGGGAAGAGTAGGGAACTCAACTCAGAGTTACTGAGACATGCAATAACACACTGTATGCATGCATGGCAATTCATTTATTTTACCCCAACAAACTTATCAGGTGCACTTTAGTTTAATTAGATAACATACACCTAACTGCATAAATTTTTTTAGGATTAGACTCCAATGCATTAACAAAATCACCATATGCAATGGTAGCCACATTCACATTCTCCAAGTTCAGATTAAGGATCTGGTGTGCAGCTGCAAATAGCTGCTCCACTTCCTCTGTGTATAGGTGCCGTCCCAAATAAAAAAGTGCTATTAGATCAAGAAAATGACTTCTTGATCCCGGAGGATAGTTTTCTTCTGACTGGAGCTTGATTGAAAGATGTCTACTTTTTGTAGTATGCTCACAAATAAGATCAGGATGGTGACATGGGGCACTTTTCAGTTGCAATAAAAAGTGTTGTATTCTTTTGACCTCAGGACTCAGGAGTAATCAGCAAAAGATGCAGGGCATGTACATGGAGTGTCAGCACTAGGGAGGCCCACAACAGCAATATTTTAACAAGGTTGTTGCTATATTTTCCTCTTGTCAGCAAGTATCCAATGCTAGGTTGACAGAAATAATCTGCACTACATCCTGATACGTTGTAGTTTTTTGGACTGAAACTTGTTATGGTGCTGGACTGCACCTATACTTTCAGTGCCACCTAAGTTGGTAGAGAGGAAATCTTCAGAACAAGCAGATGTCCTCAGATGTTAGGGCCTGCGCTGATAGGCTCTTGATCACATACGATGGGCTTGCTGTTCCTTTACAAATCTATTGAATGCAAAACTTTCTTGATGCAGGTCAAACACAAAGTCAGAAGAAGATCAACTTAAGTCAAATGCACCTGTCATTTAATTCTGAATGGTTTAAGAAGTTTCTTAAACTGATGTCATTAACTCAAGTACAAAGCCACTTTGACAAAAGCCTTAAAATAGCATGCCATACACAGACCTTAAGACGATTCTTGCCCCAGCCAATTAAAGTTCCACTTGTGTTTTATTGCAGAAAACAGACAGGTGGTGTCCCTTTCGCAATTAACCTTCTTACCTGCCTGATCTCAACTGATCAAAACTGGCTTGGTTGTTTGCAAGGATACCCGGCACACGCCCACTTCTTCTGTGGGTGCAGGGACCGATTGTACTGATTGGACTGATCATGAACCTGTGCTGGAGTTAGGTCATTCCAGCCCAGCCAATCAGGATGGCAACAATTAGAATGCAGAAGAGAAGTAGACGGAAGGCTCTATGACAGAATGGAAACAGGTGAGTATATTCTAGGTTTAATTCCTAAGTTTTTACCAGATTTGAATTTATCCTTTCTTCTGGACTCTTGTGGGCCCACACTCTTAAGATGCCATCCTTTAGAGTGTTGTTTTTAGGCAGGATTGTTTCTATAGTGGTCGCCAACCTTTTCAGATCTATGGACCACTAAATGTATGGACTCCTGACCCCGCATGCACGGGGAGCCATGTGTCATTCAAAGGGGAAGAAACTACCCCCAGAGTGACATCATAATGCCCACTCCCCCATCGCAGATCTGAGCCTGTCCAGAGACACAACCTGCCCAGCGCCCTGAGCCTACAATTTGTACGGGAGACGTGGTCAGCAGCTCTGACCAGTACGCTCCCCTAGCCGGGTCCTTCTCCTGACCCCACTGAGAGGGGCGCACCGGCCAGAGCCGAGGACCACCAACATTTTCTCGAACCACCCATTTGCGACTGCTGCTTTAAAATGTATACAGCACTAGACTCAGTGTCCAGGATTTTGAGTCCACCGCTACTTTTTTGGGTAATCCTTCATCTGCTCTGTTTGCTAGTTTCTTCTCATTCAAGTTTTTTTTCTTGGCTACTCAGAAAGCCTATCTGTTGCAGGGGAGCAAAAAGATATGAAGTGAGAAAGCCAGGGGTTTACTTTGCAGCTCTGGAATGGATAACAGAGTGATTACTGCATGTGGGACAATAAAGGTGTTGCTGTGAGTATTTATTCATAAAGTACTGCTTCCTTAACAACCAGAAATAAAAAATAAGTTACCTATTGAGAACACACTGTACTGCAAAGCACACTTTGTAGTGTATAGTGACATGCCATGTTATGCAATCCATAAAAAATAAATGGTCTCAAATCCTGAAGGTTAGCACATCATTAAACCAAACCTCTGTGCAACATGTAGATGAAAAAATATTTTATAGTTACCTTTCCCTCCAACTTCCTATGCAAGGGATTTCATGCTCCTTCTGAATGGGAACTCTGCAAATCACACAAGAATATCCTGCAACATCTGTGAGCAAGAAGATTTGGATCTATAGCATCAATCATTTAATTACACAGTATTTATATAGTGCCAGCATATTCCACAGCTATTTATAAAGTCCATAGTCATGTCACTAACTGTCCCTTAAAGGGGGCTCACAATCTAATGTCCCTACCATAGTCATATGTAATTGGTACAGGGTGCCATGGATGCCATTAATCTAGGTGCTATGGATGAAACCTGGAGAAAAATTAATTGTACTGTCCAAATACAGGTCTTTTTTAAATGTCTTTTATGTTGTGTTTCAGCAATTGGTACCTGCCAGGTCCACCTTATAAAATGTATTCTCAGTAAACTCTATTGCTGTATGTATATACTGTATTGTATTCATAAGCTAATGTATATTTTTTTCTACAGTATATATAAACAGTATAGATATTACCAGAAGATATGGTACCTTTCTGTAATAAGAGAAAGTGAACCAAGAAAGTAAGGTTTTGTCTATTTTGAACGTACACGCTATACTGTGGCAGGGAGCACGTTTCAGTGCTTAACCAATTTATTTAACCAATATTTAACCAATACCTGATCTAGTAAGTCTAGATTTCTGCTACAGCATTCAAATAGTAGGGTCAGAATGTAGAGTCAACAGCATGAAAGCATGGTTATATACTTCCTTGTATCAACAGCTCAGGCTGCTGTTAGTGGCGTGATGATATACCAATGAATATACCAGTGTATAAGTGATATATACCAGTATATACAAATATACCAGTGAGTGTAAGTGTATAGCTAAAATTTGTCATTAAAGCAAAAGGTGAGGTGATTTTTTTTCAACTGAGAAACCTGTTTTTGTGATTTCAAACAAGAAAAGCAAGCCTGTTGAATGCCTGTGCTAAAACATTATCTGCTTAACCTTTGTTCAGCAACAACATGCAGCACATGTTCCACCTAGTGGAGGTAATACAGAATGCATTCTTTTCATTAGTAATGGATGCAAATGTGCAGTTATATCAGTTAACACTAAGTGCTGCTGAAAATTTCTTCCACCTAGTGGAGATAATGCAGAATGCAATCTTGTGATTAGTAATGGATAAATAAATGCTGGTATATGGCTGAGAAGAGCTAAAATGAACTAATGCAATAACAAAAACTTTTTATTTAAAAAAAAATATGTTTCCTATGGGGGATATAAAAACCAGGTCATCTTAAAGTGGAACTAAACTAAATAAAAAAAATTACACCTTTAATTATGCAGATCCCTCAATCGCATTGGAACTTTCCTCGATTAGTTGCTAAGCCATCCTGAGCCATGGCGATCAAGAAAAAAAGGAGAGGTGCTTCACCCTTTTTTTTTAAAAGGGTATTGCAGTTACAAAAAGAAAAAAAAAACAATATTAGTATAAATTTGAGTGTAGGTACACTTTAACCAAAGTTTGCAGAAATCAAAAAGAGCTAAAACAGTGAAAGTAATTTTTTTTATGTACTTCCACTTAAAACTAATATACAATAAAAGATCGGATCTAATAGGCTTTTATAGTTGACCCCTAAACCAGTATGCTAAGTATCAAAAGACATTTAGGCACCAGTTTTGATAATAAATTATAATTTTATAATTAATAATAAACCACTGACACTGTAAAAGGAACGGAAGATATAATAGGTTACTATTTATGACTTATTTTAAAAGTGCAGTTCCTGCAGTTCCTTCATCCTCATCTTGCTTTACTAACCAGAATTATTGACCCTCTATAGGTATTCAGTACTTAGATAAAATATCAATGGCTGACTGCAAGCTCTAGTTATTGACTCATTACCTAGTAAAGCCAGGATCAAGATGACAAAATATTCTGTACTCCCTTTAAAGAAAATCAAAGTATATTCACATCTGAGAATAATTGCTGTACCATTTACCTAAATCTGGCATGGTTTTAAATACTAACATGCTTCCTGGTCAATATTTCCACCCTGTATATAGTTAAATAGCTGAAAAGGAAAGACTTATTCAAATTTTGCTACACTCATTAGCGCCCAATTAACTTCTAAAAATCCTCTAAGAGGCATCTATACACCCATTTATCTTTCCTTGGGGTTTTCTGTTTCACTAGGAATGGATATAGGAATTGTATTTCATTAAAACTTTATGGAATATTTATTATATAAAAACACAATTGAAAACATAAAAAGACAAAAAAAACAACAAACAAATAAACATAAAGATAAACTGATAAAAAAAAATCTTCAAGATAATGGAAAAACTGTTTTGGAACCTTTAAATTGTATAATTTAGTTTCAACCTTAAAAAAGCATTTAAAAACAAGAGTCCTATGAAGTCCGTTGTCTCCCTGATTTTTTGTTAGTTTTAGGGATTTCAATATTTCTTTTATAAGACAATCTTGTTCCAACAGGACTCTTGGACATTTACAGAAGGTCATTATAAACATCCAGCATTTATTTTGGTAACAATTGGCTTCCCCAGACCCAAGATATTTTTTGAATTTAAATTAGTTTTACATGGTCCTGAGAATCATTTACAAATCATCCCAAGAGAGCATCAAACAAACTGCAACAATAATGTCCGAACGATATTCACAAGTCTACAAAAGACCACAATAGCCTAACACCTATGCCTTCTTAAAGATAGACTAAGAGATACTGAAAGTAATCAGCTGATACAAGTAGCTTGTACCTGGCATCCCCTATTATATCATCATGATTGCCAAATAACCTTTGTAAATAACAATGTAACCACTATCAGTTTGAATGAATACAATACAGACTTGTCTTAAGCTACGTACACACTTCCAATTTTTATCGTTGGTAAACGAACGACGAACGATCCTGCACGATATCTGCGAACGATCGTATAGCACCGATCCTGTACATACAGATAACGACACGTTTTATACTTTTCTATATGTAGCTGTGCCTGTGTTTGTTTGTAATAAAATTGTTAAATAATGTTTGTAATAAAACTCTATATGTTTTATACTTTCCTATATGTAGCTGTGCCTGTGTTTTTAGAAATGTAATAATAAAGATATTTAAAATAAAACTTACCAGGTCTGGTGTCTTAAAAAGATCAGGAGTCTCATCAAGGCTTTCCTCAGCATCCCGCTGTGTACCTTCCCCAGAATCCTTGTCCGCTTCTCCCAGGCTGCACACCGATGGGCGACCTTCATCCTGATCTGCGGTGAATGACAACAGATTAAAGTACCATAGTTAAGGCACATATATGTCATCTGCTGCAGCACCCGACCGCTGTGAAGCCTTTATTTTGTTCATCTCCTTCTTGAACACTGTACGCAGGTTTTGAATCTTTTGCTTAACATATTTAATGTCAGCGGCAGGATGAACGGTCTTGCTGAGCTCCACCATCGCGTCATACGCCTTCAGTTTCATCTGTCTGTTGGAATACTCTGCAGACTTCACCTTCCACAGGCAGGGATGGGACCTGTATGCCTCAATAAACTCACGCAGGAAGTCTGGGTTATTGAAAGCATCATATGCCATGTTCTGTGAAAAACATTAAAATATAAAATGTAACAAAACTATAAACATAACATTTAGTATAACATGTAAAAATATGCAGCATCACCCACCTCAATAATGTTCGAATGTACGAATTTTCGTACAAACGACCGCGCTGAATCTTGCACTTTGCACTTGTGATTTCCCACAGGACTTTGCAAACACCCACCCACTTCCTGCTATATGTGTGTTTGTGACGTAATTATGTCTAGCCAGAGAGCCACACCTATGTCCAGAGAGGAGATGGAGGTTTTGGTGGAGGTCCTGGAGAAAAGTGATTATGATGGTAGAAGGGGGCATTATAAAGCCCAGAATGACAGAAAAAAACGGATATTGGAGAAATTGCAGACGAGGTTGCGGCACAAATTTCATGTTGAGCGTTCGAAAGATCAGTTGCGGAAAAGGTGGTCTGATCTGAGGAACAGAGAGAGGGACGTGCTGCAGAGACGACGTATTGACAGAAAACGTAAGTAATAATTTTGTCACTTTGTGCAAGTAAATTTTTTTTGTTAAAAGTTATGTAATTTTTTGCAAAATTATTTTTAATTTATTTGCATTTCTTTAAAAAAATGTTTTTGAAATCTTAAAAAAATTTTATTTATTCATGTCATTTTTTGCTTCTGTTTTTGCTTTTATGCATTAGGACGGCGTGCTCGGGAGGTAGAGGAGCAGCCGCAGGAGCGTCCGGAGGAGCCGGTAGAGACAGAAGGTAGGATATTGGTATATATTTAATAAGAGAAAATGCATAATTTTGTAAACATAAAAAAACATATTTTTCCATATAGTTTCAAAATGTTTTTGATTTTATTTTTATGCAGAGTGCATTCTGGGGACCCCTGACCAGGCTGGCCGCCTGGAAGAGTCAGTAGAGGTGGAAGGTAGGATATCGGTATATGGTTATACGAAAAAATTGTATAATTTTCTAAATATGACAAATAGATTATTTTTACATATAGTGCAAATATGTATTTTTTTTTTTTATGTAGAGTTGATTGTTGGGTCAATTGACCAGCCTGGCCGTCCGGAGGAGCCAGTAGAGGTGGAAGGTAGGATATCGGTATATGGTTATAAGGAAAAATTGTACAATTTTCTAAACATGGCAAATAGATTATTTTGAAATATAGTGCAAAAATGTATTTGTTTTTTTTTTCTTCAGAGTTGATACTGGTTTCCGCAGAAGAGGAGGTAGTCCAGTCTGTGGTGGAAAATGAGCCACGTATGTACCCAAATTTTAGAGCGGTAGGTTGCATATAATTGTGTGTAATTTACCTTTTTAGTTTTGTTTGCTCTTATTACAGTATCAGAGGGAGAGCGAGAAAGTCCTGAGCCAGGCACGTCAGGGCAGATGGCAAAAAGTGTTGGTAAGCATTCATATAATGTTTATGTGAAAATGTTTATGTGAAAATGTCTCAGATACATGTGTATCTTCACAATATATGTGTACTTAACATTCTTTTTCATTCCTACACAGATTTTGATTCACAAAGAAAGGAAATTTTGGAGAAAATGGAGGTCATGTAGCACCGATGGAAGGAAGTGGCCAAGACAGTTCCCGAGGCGAGAAGTGAGCTGCGGGCACTCCAAACATTCATCCCAAAAAAATTTTAAAAAAGGTAAATATAATTTTTTTTTTCATACTTTTTTTACACTATAATTATTTTTTTTTAAAACAATTTGTGTGTGTTCAAATATTTATACTTGACTGGCAGGTAAGTAAATTTGAACTAAAGAGGATAAAGTGCCACAGTGGAACAGGATGAAGAACCCCGCTGGAAGAAA
>NC_092860.1:78002556-78066491 GCF_032062135.1 Pyxicephalus adspersus
ATATATATATATATATATATATAGAGAGAGAGAGAGAGAGAGAGAGAGAGAGAGAGAGAGAGATAAATAAATATATATATATACGCACACACACATACACTCATATACACAATACAGTATGTATTGAGCGAACGTTCGTTCACCGCGCATGCTCAGACCATGGACGATCACTGAACGACCGTACACACGATAGATGGTCAACGATCGCCGTCCAATCCAATCCGCCGGTCTGGTCGTTCATTTCCAACGACTATCCTCGTTCGTCGGCGTCGTTGGTTACTTTTTTACGAACGATTTTTGGCCAATCGGTCGTTCGTTCGTCGTTCGTTTCCAACGATAAAAATTGGACGTGTGTACGCAGCTTTAGTATTTTTCAGCAACACAGGTACTACAACAACATTGGTACTAAAGGAAGAATCCAAAGACTTGTAAATGAACACTTTACATTGGGATGTATTACAATAAGCAATAACATTTTGAAAAACATGTAAAAGTTGAAATTACATTTTAAACTTGAGAGTAATAATTCAAAGCGTTGGACTAAAAATGGTAGAAAATTTACAGTCACTAACAATCAAACACTTCCTAACTCAGAAGTTTCATTGATTTGGTTTCATACTGAATTGATTGTTCTCTTAATGTTTACCAGCAGGGTTTATTGAATGTATTTTGGAATCAAATGATGTTATATATTCTTCTTAAATATCTTGTTTTAATGTAAATTATCATGTATCTGATGTTTAATGCAAACTTCATTAAAAGTAACGATAAGATGCAAACAAGAAATCATATGTATGCATTCAAATTTATTTTTTCCACTACTCCTGCTAATGTGGGTGTGGACCTCAGCAACAGATGTAAAAATATACAGTGAAAAAGGACCTGATTTATTAAAACTCCCCAAGGCTGGAGAAGATACACTTTCATCAGTAAAGGTGGGTGATCCAGCAAACCTAAAATTTTTTGATTTCTTCAAAGTCATTTGCTATTTGCTAGCAATTGTTTTTAATCCAGATCCATTCCAGGTTTGCTGGATCACCTGATGAAAGTGTATCCTCTCTAGCCTTGGAGAGCTTTAATAAATCAGGCCCAAAGTTTTAGCAAAACTAACTACATACAGAACAAACTATATGCTAAACTAAAACCTATGTTAAAGTATAGCATTTTTAGTTCCTTTATTTTAATTACATTTTTATGTGACTTTCACAGGTGTCCATGTTGTTTTAGGTGCTGTTTTACATGTACATATGTAGACTTGCAAATTCTTTGGTGGTGATTATCCTTACTAAAATCTCAACCTCGCTGCCTAGATACTGAGATACAATCTCACCCACATTGTTTTTAATTAGTCAGATCCCACTGGTAGGTTAACACCTAGCTGGAAGCCAATCCTGCATATGTATTGAACAAATATGCTTGCCCCATCTACATAACCATGTGTTTGTGTATGTTAATAGGCTTGCCCCTACAAAAGTTGTCCTACATACACTGGTCATTTTGAGCCTAGTCTTGGCCTCACCTTTCCTGAGCTGACAGACAATATACAAATACATTATTGCCTTGCAGAACTCAATCCTAACTTCTTAAACAATGATATTTTAAGGTTGTATGGAGATACGTAATGGGGAGGGGGATGTATGACAAAGATATGGAGTACAGCAAATGTAACATAAAAATGGTAGTGAGCATGTACATTCACATATAGTACTGCAAGTTATTACGGGGGACCTTACACATGGGCAAGGGATTGTGCTTGAGGTCATTGAAAGTGCAACCATGTAGGGGGGTAAAAATCAATTTGACAATAAAAGGTTACAATGCTGCTCAAGGTTATAAGCCTAACCCTCAAATTTAGGAATATAAGAAAGGTAGAGGCATACCAATATGCCAGGGAGGCAAGAAAAAATGCAAAAAAAGAAAAACTGGGGGAGGGGTGATAAGAGGAAAGGGGGAGAAAGCACGAGAAAAGAGGTGGGGTGAGAGGTGAAGGTTCAACCCTAAAGCCGCATACACACGTGCAATTTTTGTCGTTGGAAAGGATCTTTCACGATCCTTTCCAACGACAAGGGGCTGCAAGATGCATGAATGATGCTGTACATACAGCACCGTTCATGCTCTATGGAGAGGGGAGGGGGAGAGCGACGGAGCGGCACCCTGCTGCGCGCTCTCCCCTTCCCTTTCATTAGGATCGGCTGTCGTCCATCGTCCGTGGATCCGGCAGGTCGGTCGTCCGGACGATGGACGACACCGACTGTACACACGGAAGATTTTTGCCCGATAATTGGCCGATACCGATTATCGGGCGATAAAAATCTGACGTGTGTACGTAGCTTAACTTTAATGTCTTAGCCACTAATGAGAACGTTTGCAGGGCAATTAGCAGCAGGGAGCCTAGATTCTAGTCTAAGGGGGTGCCTGAAGCCTACTGGCAACTTGATTTGCCCCAGGCAGCTAAACTTTCTTTTGTGATTCCATGCTGTGGAAGTCTGTGCAAGTCTGCTGGAGTACCTGTGAAGGGCTTTTTAGGGATATTTAGAAAAGCATTTATTTTAGCAAATCTTAAAACAATATGAAATAAAAAAAGAATTAGGAAAAAGTAACTGAAGATTGTTTTTTTGTAGAAGTGCTGGCTTGTGCTGAACATGTTTTCCATAGTTTTAGTCTATGTTGTGTGATCAGTCAGCTATGTTTTACTTTTTAGAACTATTTGTTATTGATTTTTATCTAAAATTGAGACAGCAAAAAGTAATAGTTTTTCTATTTTTTATTTTTATTTGAAATGAATATGATTAACACTGTAATTTTTGGTATCAATAGAGTGCATATTGATAGAATAGAATATTTTCAGTTGAAAAAATCATAGGCCAGTGGTGGTCAACTCTCTTCATTATGAGGGACCTCAAATGCATCCCTTGACATTACCAAAGGGATACAAGTAAAATAATTAATATTACTTAAATATTAAATAATATATTTTTTAATATTTAAAAAAAAATCTGCAGAACCACAGTAAGAATTTTATGCTTCAAAGATGATTAGAGACTTCAAATATGCTACAAGAAATAGTCATAGACTGCACAAAATGGGTCTGCCTTATTATGGATCTCCAAGACTGGAGAAGATAGACTATCATAGAAGAACCTGGGCAATCAGCAATTTGGAATGTATCTGGTACAGGACTTCAAACACTTACTTACTAATAGTAAATTATTTTTAAGAAATCCATTCCAGGTTCACTGGATCACACTGGCTCCCCTATGATAATCTATCTTTTCCAGTCTTGGAGAGCTTTAATAAATCAGACCCAATAAATTGCTGAAGACAAGGGATATACATGGGGGTGGTCATAGGCTGGAGACATATTCCCAAGACTGCCAGAGATCAGTGCTTTTTTAACTGCAATGCTTCAATATTTGTGCTCTATACAAAATATGTAAAAAAAAATATTAATGTTGCATATGATGTTTCTCATAGGAAAATCTCAGATAAAATATAAATTTAGAAAAAGAATACAGCATAACAAAAATAAAGTGGAGTGAATTACGAAAAGTCACACTAAAGGCTATACAGTGAGTGACGACAGCAGCCCCTTGAACACAGTTGGACAACAAGTCCCTGCTATATGCCATGCTATATGTAAACCATTGTGGGTTGCCAATCAAGGACAGATTGAGTAGCACTGCCTGCCTTTGAGTATTTTGTATTTTGAGTAAGTGACCCTGAGCTGACAGTGACATAAGCACACACTATATAATACAGCATGCCCCAACTCCTATCCAAATTAACTTTTCAAATGTTTAAAACATTCTACAATAACCACAGTTAACTTTAATAAACAACTTTATTAAACAACACCTAAATACTGGGAACTGTCTAATTATGCAAATTCATAGATTTTTTTCTCCTTGTGACTTTTTTCTGAAATTTGCTGTATTCACCTGATAATGTCTGTAGAAAAGTCCTATTTACACTTTCATGTTGATTTCCTAAACTGTCAACTGGTTTAAACAATATGCCCTAAAATCAGAAGATACACAATATCTTTGATTTATACATGAAAAAAAAACATGCAGCGGGATATTATATTCATTTATAGGATAGGTGGTGTGAGCTCGCACAAAAAAAAGAGATTGAAAATGCATACAATAAAATCCCTTGTTGTTTTTGTAGGTACATTTTCCAATTTTGTAAGAGCTTTAGACTGCTGGTTGATCAACATTGGAAGAAAACATGTTGGGTATAGTTAAAATTGTAGGTCATATATGCCTTTCAAAAAAAGTAATTTACCATCTGAATTCTTTATTTCCTCTGAGATGTCAAAATTTAAAGATTAAAATATTGGGTCCGATTTATTAAAGCTCACCAGGGCTGGAGAGGATACACTTTCATCAGTGAAGCTGAGTGATCCAGCAAACCTAGAATTGACTTCTTAAAAGTATGTTTTCAATCCTAGACCAGATTGAAGACCTCAACCATTCCAGGTTTGCTGGATCACCCAGCTTCACTGATGGAAGTGTATCCTCTCTAGCCTTGGAGAGGTTTAACAAATGGGGGCTATTGATTTTATGAAAGACAATTAATACACTAGTAAATTTTACTTTTGCGCAGTAAGTTTTAGGCATGGGTGAACCTGCCGAAGTTCAACTTATGTAGGGTGGGGTCCAACAAATCCTGTTTAAAATTTGTTGAACCTGAAACTCAACAAACAATAATTTTAAAGTCTACAGGGCTGTTAATAAACACAAGTCAGATAAATAACATGTTTAGGTGATCCATTAAGTTTAATATGGTGGTAGAGGATTGTATAATTTTTATGGACAGTCTCAGAGGCAGCATACGCTGGCAGTGCATATATCCCAAAGGGCACAAGCTGGAGCTTTGCTATATACAGTAAGTTAAGATGCTGCATAGGATGCATTTACCATGGGGATGCAGTGAGCAATATTGAAATTATGTGATTTAGATGCACACTCTTCTTGTGCTTTTTTTTCAGGACAATGCAATGGTATAACATGCAGTGGATACTAACAAAAGGCAGCACCAAAAACCAATAGTCAGTAACAAGTAAATGCTGCACTTTAAACACTGCAAACCTATAAAATGCCCTATCAACACAAAATAAAAATAATTTCCTTAAAAAAATACCAACTCAGAAACAAAATACCACTTTTAATGGGGTTCTAGTCAAAAAAAGGTATTTAATCTAAAATAAAGGCCATATCAACATGCCACCTCCCTACCTACATGTATGTGACTGCTGAGTAAGTTCCATTCTGAAGGATGATTTCACCCAGTGTTTTTTCCATCTTTTTATACGGGGGAACCCATACACAACTCACAGTAGCATGATGGTCAATGCCTCACACATTGCTGGTCATTGGAAAGAATGTCACCTTGCAGATCATTGGTGTCACCAAAACTGACCTGTAAAGTTTAAATTGCTCATTGCTCCAGGAACCCTTAGAAACCTTTAAAGGAACAATGGGGTTACACAGAACCTTGACTGAGAAACACTGAATTTAACCTATTTCATTTAATTTAATTAAAGACATTTAAACTGTGTTTGTGCAACTGTTTATATACCGTAGGCAAAAAAGCCTATTCTTTGACCATTACATATCTCCCAAATAGGTAACAAATAAAAAAAGAGGCCATCACGTGGTGAATCGAATTTAAATGTGTTATAACCCAAAAGATGTCCTTTTGTTACTTGTGATTGTTTGTTACTTGTGATTGTTTGCCATTTATCTTTTTGACTGTAGTTTTGACAGAGTTCTTTAACACAGATTATAAAACACATATACTGTATAGGATAATTCAAAGCTAAAAAAAAATTAAATGCATAAAAAGCATCAATACATAATAATCAATCAATACAACTAAAAATTTGTGTATGTGTATTTTATTATTTAACAAATGTCAGTGTCTAAATAATTTTTAATTCAGTGCTTAAATCCATCACTCTGCTAAGACCAGCTCTGCTCCTAAAAATTGGACCATTTAAACATTTGGAATATCAACAGTGTTTAGAATAACTATCGTCCTTTATTATAATTAGAAAAATATATCCCCATATTGCTAAAACTACATCTTTGCTGCAATTCATAAAATATCAGACCATGAATTCACTAATCTCTCCAATATATTTTCCAGCTACAAATAATGTAAGAACAGAAAATTCTTTCAATTGTATAATAATATTATTCATTATTCAGGCTACTGATGAAATTGAAGCAAATGACTAACTATGTACAATACATGTGAGCACAGTATTTTAACTTGAAATATTTTCTCCCCGAAAATACAATATTCTTCTGCTTTGAAGATTCATAAATACATTTGTTGCTTAGAAGTACAATTTGTACTTGACTATAAAAATAGAAAAATGACTAGCCTTAGTTTTACAGGGTGCAACCTGCGTAAGATTAATTTTACACAGTTGTCCCTCCCACATTTTTCTCTGCCTACATTAAATTTGTAGTAAACGTACATCAAACAAGCATTGGGAAAATACATGCTCTGCTTCTCTCTTGTGTTTTATGATGTCTATTTATGTCAGCCTCAGTGCAGGCAGCAAATATGTTATGGTAACAACAGCTCTCTAGTCTGTCCTACCATGCCCTCTGTCTCTTTTTATTTTAATTCTTTATTTATATGATTCACAAAATGTATCACATAAATTAGAGGACTTGCATTGGAGTATTAGACAATGAAGGCATTGAATCAACATTGTCTGCTACTTGTCCAGATTGTGTTTGAATTGGAGAAGAGATACAAAAGGAATTAGGACCCATGTTGACCATGTCATTAAGACCCCATGCTGAATGTGGCTATAAGATATTAACATGGTAGAATGTGTTTCAGTGTGGATTAGTTGGGGAAGGAATATGGCTTACAAATGAGAAGGTGCATGATCTATTGGACGGGCATTGGGGGATACATAGAATAGGAAAGGAGACAATGTAAATAAGGGCAATAGGAAAAGGGGGAAGGAAATGGGCTGAAAGAACTTGCTAATGTTGATTGGGGGGGGGGGGGGATAATGGTAAGGAACTGGAGAATGAAGAATAAATAAATTATAAAGAAATAGAGAATGTAGGGATGGGAGGGGAGATATATGCACCAGGGAAGGGGCTAGTGGTGAATTAAAATAAAAAAAGTCTGAAGAAGTTTATCAAACAAAATACAGACATTGAACAGACACAGGTAGACTCCACAATACATTGTTGTATCTAAAGGAATGTGATTGATAAGCACAACATGGATGTCCATTAATAGAACCAGAAGTGACAATGTCCAGAACTATTGTATTCCAAGATTGCTTATTTTAGCTACTTTCAAAAAGTACATTTTTTCTTCAGACAAACACTCCCTGAGAGTAAAGAAGCCCCCAAAAGCATAAACCATTAAAACAGTATTAACATCATATAATAAATAAATTTTAAATATATAACATATCACTCAATTCTGTGAAGAAACCATCTTAAAACATGGAATTTTATAATATATATATTAATATATATTATTTATTATACTTTCAAAGACTGAAGAAGATAGACATTTGTGGGTAAACGTAGGTGATCCAGTTAACCTGTAATGGATTTCCTAATGTCATTTTCTTTTTGTTGGGGAATGTTTTCAATCCTGCACTAAATCCATTCTAGGTTTGCTGGATCACCCAGGTTTTCCCATGATACTGTATCTTCCCTATTCTTGGAGAGCCTAAATAAATCGGTCCCACCCTGTGCATGTTTACTGTGACATAGTTCAAGTGGGCTTAGAGTTTTGACCTAGTCCACCAAAATTGCTTTATTTTCTGGGGTAAATTGAAAATCATGCCAGTAAAACTAGGATTTCTTTTCCTGGTATTATATTGAGGTGGTAGATTCTCATAAGATTGATTGCATTGGCCAAGATTGCGTTTTAGCCATTGATTTTACCTTTAGCATATAGGAGATGTCGTGGGGAAAAGGTTGCGCACAGCAAATAGTTTTAAATGGCCTGACTTGTGGAATATCTGCAACATTTACAGGTCTATTATAAACAATTCTGAAAGTGATCCTTTAATCAAATGTAATTGTGTAATGTGTGCAAAATTGGATAAAAGGGAATGTACTTACTAGGTTGAAGAAATACTATAGATGGGCAAGTGTACTTTAATACTTTAGTACATAAATAATTCTAACCTCTCACTGACCCTGTTTAACAAACTGTAAATATACCGAACATCTTACAAGCTGTAGTCCTAGTCTGCAAACACAATAACAGTTAACAGAAGAAAGTGAAATCAGGTTACATTACATACACATTTACACAGACATTGTGTTGTTCTTCTATATACCCTTTTATAGGTCTACAATAAACACCTCCAAATTTATTAAAGTCCATCTGCATATCTTAAGTTTTATTTTAAACCTTGAAGGTTTTAGAAATCACCATCCAATCTTTTTAGGAGTAGGAAACTCTAAGGCTGCGTACACATGTGCAATAATTGTTGTTGGAAACTAACAATCCACGAAAGATCGTTCGATAATTGTTAACAAAAAAAGGGCACAACGACGCCAATGAACGAGGAATCTCGCTGGAAATGAACGACCGTTCCGGCGGATCTGATTGGGCGACAATTGCTTGTAATCTATTGTGTGTACGGTCATTCAGTGATCGTGGATTGTTCTGTGATATTTGTACACTATCTCATGTACATGTCACTTCCTGCATCGTTTGAACGATTGTTCAAATGATTGTTCAAACGAACGTTCCTAGTGTGTACATTATTGGTGGATTATTTTTGACTGACCGCATCGTTACAGCATGTACAGAATTGTGCACAAAAAGATCGTTCAAAATAATCGGGAATAATCGTGGATGGTTTGTTTTCAAACGATAATTATCGCACGTGTGTACCTGGCCTAACTTTCAAAAAAGGTTAGAAAACAGCAGGAATTCATGCCAGTGCAACAAAGGTGAGTCAATCAATAAATGTTTACCTGAGATCAGGGGGTTTTAGGTAAGGAAATGCAATACCCTAAAATCTAATGAACCTAGAGTATTTGAAGTGAGTGGTGGTTAAAGTTTTGTGTTAGTTCCATAGAACTATGTGCCAACCCTTATTGTGTAGAGTAGTAAAATAAGGGACAGAAGAAAGTGGGGTTTTTGGCACAATTAATATATTGTATTGTATTCAGTAAATAATAGTACAGAACATATTCAAAGATCTCCTAGATGCTCCTGGATCCCTAATCATACTTAGCATCATACTAAGCCTGCTATAGCACTTTTCCCATTGCTGGGGAGACTTTATTCACATACTACCTAAATTCAGTTTGGGGGCACTATCCCTTCCTGACCTCTTCAAAAAGCATTCTGAACCATACTACAAGACCATGTATATTCATATATTTTTAAAAAACAGGTTGTCAAGTTATATTTATATGTATGTGATTCAATATGTGTATGATATATAGTAGGTTCATATGTACTTGGATATTTGATTTAACAGATATCTATATATTAGCATTCACATCAAGCTTTATTTATGTATGTGATAGAGTATACTTATATTAGATTTAATACAACTTTGGATATATAGCTAGGCAATTTGTACCTGAACATTTATTTCTATTTTATGTACATTATCAGTATGCCTGTATCTACCACAAAATTTAACATTGAAATTCTTATTAATCTAGACGTAGAAAACTGCAAGTGCCAAATATACGTTGACATACCGCTACCCCTGAGGAACCCAAATAGGGTGAAACGTGTCAGGTACAACAGTCAACATGAACAATATCTATGATTGGAAGCTATAAACATGTGTGGCGATTTATGTGCGTAACCCGCTAGATGTTGCATGTCTAGTGCCCTTTAGGGCCAAAGTGATATTACATAGACCACAAGAATCTATTACAAAATATTAATTGTGCCAAAAACCCTGCTTTCTCCTGTCCCTTATTTTACTAAAATCTAATGAAGAAAAGGTGTCAGGTCACTGGTATCATTTGGATTTTTGTTTTTGGTAAAGGGAGCCATTGGGCCTTATTTATTAAAGCTCTCCAAGGCTGGAGAGGATACACTTTTATCAGTGAAGCTGGGTGATACAGGAGACCTTGAATGGGACTGGTCCAGGACTGAAAACATTGCTAACAAATAGCAAATGACTTTTAAGAAATCCATTTTAGGTTTGCTGGATCACCCAGCTTCACTGAAGGAAGTGTATCCTCCCCAGCCTTAGAGAGCCTAAATAAACCAGGCCCATTCTGTTTTATTTATTTATTGTGGTATACAAAATGGAATGATTTTTATTATCTGTTGGTATATCTGGATGGGTTAATGGAATTGCAGATAGAGGTATTTTTATAATTTCTTTTTTTCCAGTTTTACCCAGCTTGAGGGAGGCATGTTTGTCTCAAATAATTACCCCTCAAAGTTGAACCATTTGATGTGGTTTGAAAAGCCTTTGCTCACAGATTTTACCTAATTTATTAAAGCCCTCCAAGGCTAGGGAGTCTACACTTTTATCAGTGAAGCTGGGTCATCCAGCAAACCTGGAATGGATCAAGTCCAGGATTGAAACATTTGCTAACAAATAGAAAACTACTTTTGAGAAACCCATTCCAGATTTTCTGGATCACCCAGGTTCACTGCTGAAAGTGTATTTTATCCAGCCTTGGAGAGCTTTAATATATCAGGCTTTTAGGGCTACAAAAATGTTATGAATTTGCTGAGGATATGAGAAGGAGGGCCTTTAGTAAGTAACAAGTTGAGTAGGTATGTTCAAGTAAGATGCTGCTACTCCCAAACCATAGATAAGTATCCTTATCTTAATATTTGGGGTTGTGACTTATGGTTGTGAGGAGTGGAAAAAGGTTGGGAGAACCTAAAAAATATTTAATACAGATGAAATATTTAAATCTTCATCACTTGGATAGAGAGGCATATCTATTTAATTCCACAAGGATGGAGGTTACCGTTTCGGGTTGTTATAAGAACAGTAGGTCGTCCTCTTATGCAGCTTCTTTGTGATGTTTCACAGACTCCTCCATACCAGAGATATTCCATTTTCCATGATAAAGATCATAGAAACAATGGAAATCCTTTCTTGTTCCATATGAAAGTGAGAAACCCTAAGATAATGTATCAAATATTCATATAGCAGCGATCAGGTTGGAGTAGATGGGATTAAGCCAAGTATACATGTTGACTCCAACCCCATTGGGCAGATGACTCTGTTTAAAATACTGCCTGTTCACTCAGTCTAACTTCAGTGTCTGCTGAAAGTAAAAGGGTTGGGATAGCCCAGTGAAGTTTATGAGATTCAAAAACCAGCGGATGTTGTTCTTTGCTCCTCCTAATCTCTGTGGATGAGGTTTAGCATTAGGTGGCCAACAGTGGCAAATTGTTTTGGTCTGAATTTAAAGGCGATTGGCTGAAAATTTCTGTGATCAGATGTGTCTTTTTCTATTTTTTGATTTGAGCTAAACCCCCTGGCAGGTGGCACAGGATTACCCATGGTGCAAAGTTTATCTGTCTCCTGGTCTTCATAAGACCACTCTGCAAGTAGAGATAGACTGGCAACCCTAGGAGCCCCTGGACAACTTTGCTGCTGGGAGATCTGGTACTGAATGAACTCCCATGCATCCCAGCATGGCCAATCTGATGGCCAAGATCGCATCTAGGAAGAAGGAAGAAGATGGCAGTGCCCGGGGCTTGAGCTTGGAATCCCCAACTCTTTTATGAAACCGAGTCATGACTATAGTTGGTTATATGAATGCTTGTGAATATATTTGTAATATGCCTTTGATACACTTGCTTTTACTGTTTAGGATAAATATTGCTTGACATAACTAGCTTGGTTGAATGGAAACAGAAGCATAGCTGCCAGCATTTTTAAATCTTTTCCGGGTTTCAGAGTTACCAGCTTATGAGGTATTGGATAGAAGCGCTCTCCAACCCAGCTATCCCAGAATCCGGTGTCTGTCCTGAAATTTCAAGAAAATCCTTACAAAAAAGAGATCCAGGCTGTGTACTAGAGCTCCAATACCTAGCTCCAGGCCTATGCAGACTTTGTGTGGAAGTGAACACAAGGCATTTTTCCTCCCACTGAACATTACCAACAAGCATTATTTTATATTGTACATTTCATTGTCTTGACTTTTAAGTTCGGTGTAGAAAGTTACATAGATCTGGGATCTGTATAAGGCAGTGCTGCCTCTGCTTAGATTTGGAGAAAGCTATGGTGATGTTACTTGTTTCACTCACTGGTTTTGCTAGATACTATGGGCCTGATTTATTAAAGCTCTCCAAGGCTGGAGAGAATACACTTTCATTGGTGAACCTAGGTGATCCAACAAACCTGCAATGAATCTGGTCCAGGATTCAAAACATTTGCTAGCAAAGAGTAAATGACTTTGAAGAAATCTATTCCAGGTTTGCTGGATCACCCGGATTCACTGAATAAAGTGTATCCTCTCCAGCCTTGGAGAGGTTTAATAAATCAGGCCCTCTGTCTTGCGGTAGCAAAGTCCTGCCTCTACCAAGATGGCTGCCTCCTCCATGGTAAATCAGTGTTGGGGAGGATCAGCTCCTGGTAGAGCCTTTTTTATGGCCAAGTTCCTATTGTAAAGACAAATATAACAAAACCAGGAGGATCCTCTAAGCTACCCTACAAGAAGACTGTGCATTTGGGCATATTCTCACTACAGTGCATTATTATTAATAAACAGGATTTATTTAGCACCAACATATTATGCAGCGCTGTACATTAAATAGGGATTGCAAATGACAGACTAATATAGACAGTGATACAGGAGGAAAGGACCCTGCCCCCAAGAGCTTACAATCTAGTAGGTGGGGGAATTAACACACAATAGGATGGGAGATATGTAGTGGTGGGAAGTAGTAACAGTTTCAGAAGACAGAAGAAGATGGGTAGGCAAGTTTGAAATAATGTGTTTAGAGTGTTTTGCCAATATTCACATTACAAGTCAGCAGGATTTCATGTCCTGGATGCAGTAGTCATGCCACCCTTTACAAAGATGGCAGTAGGAGGATCTTCTGATTGCATGGATACTCTGATGTATTGATATAGTTTGCAGGGTGTCATGATGTATTTGTAAAGTTCCCTGTGTGCCTGCATGGTTACAAATACATTGCATATGTCAGAATGTTGGTGTGAAACGGGCTCATTAAAAAGAATAGATTTTTATGTGTTCCAGCACTGAATACACTTTGTGTGAATGGACCTGGAAGAAGGATCAGTCATGGAAGGTAAGAAAGTTTTTTTGCTCTGAGGTTTTGGATTTGGCATTTTCGTTGACTTGTGAAGGACATCAGTGACAATTTTGGAAACTGTTGCCATTTTTTCGCTCTAACCAAGGTTGGCATTTGCCAACTACAGAGCACACAGGGAGGGCTGATAACTCCACATTTTTGAGGCAGTGGGATGAGCATTTTTACCCTAAATGTACATTAAATGTGGTTTTCATAGTACAAGTGAAGAGTAGGAGGACAGTCGCCATGTCTAGCTATGTTGTGCCTCAGCATGAGCTGAATATGTTAGCGATTGGAGCCTTCCTGGCCTCTCCTCATCTGACCCCTAAAAAGCGCGCCCCCTACAGACCCCTCACAGTAATCAGGGAGCGCGCACAGCTCGGAATGGGGAGGAGCTACATAGCGGGAGGCGTGAGAGCACGGATGACGGGAAAAAGTGGCGAGCGGAATAGCGAGGACCAGCGTCACCTGTCCAAACACTGAGTACTGACAAACTAAAGAATATAGAACAATGTAAATGTCGCTATATCACATTTAACGTGGCGAGTGACATCAATATTAAAAGTTTATTCCACCCCTCAGAGGTTTGTTGTGTGAATCTGAGAAATAGAGTCTAGCGGTGCAGTTCGCGTGCTAAGCAGCGCCTGTCTCTTCCTCGCCCCACGCGAGGTCTCGCTGACGTCACAGTTCTCGCGATATCCTGGCGGAGAAGCAGTGCAGTGTCTGAGGAGAGGAGGAGGCCGGGAGACATGATGATGATGGAGCCGCCGTTACCGCCAACCCAAGAGCCACAGCAGCCGGCCGGAAACCAGGAAGACGAGGAGGCAAAGAGCCAGAACACCGGCGCTAACCACGGAGCAGCCACCGAGCCGCCCGCTGAGCTGAGTAAATCGGCCAGGGGCCTGGTCAGGATGTGCGACCTGCTGCTCAAGAAGAAGCAACAGCGCCAGCGGAGACAGCAGGGAACAGCCGGGGTCCTACCAGCCTCACCCACCGGGGCAGGACCCCCAGGCAGGAGCCGCAGGCAGAAGAGAAGCCGGAGTAGCCGCACAGCCAGCAGCAGCGACACGGACAAGAGCAGCGACAGTGGCAGCAGCAGCCAGGACGATGAGGAGGAGGAAGAGGAAGAAGAAGAGGTGTCCGAGGTGGGGAAGCCAGGGCGGTATGGAGGGAGGAGGGAACTAGTCAGGCACACGTGTGTGAGAGAGCCCCGGACTCCATAGTGAGCCAAGGGGAGCCGCATTACCTGCTGGGACACCGCAAGGCCTTCTGGGAGCTCCGGGCTCCTGTGTGTAGGGGGCTTTATAACTATTCCTGTAAACACAGCAATACATTGGAGGTCTATTTATCTATGTTTCCCTGGGATTCATGCAGCATTCACCCATGATTGGTGGTTGTGTAAATCCTGGGAAAAACTTTTGCAAAATAGACCCCACCAAATGTCTTATGTATGCATTCACCTTGATTACATCCCCTTGTGATCCCTCATGCTATCAGTACCACCTGGGGGAAATAGCGGGGCAATAATTGTGCAGAGGGTTCATACATTGCCTGGGGTGAGTGGAGGGGGCACTGTGCCCATTGACCTGTTGCTGCTCCTTCCCTGGCTATGGGGCAGAGAGGTGGCCTAGTTGTGTGGTGAAATGGTGTTTGCCATTCTCAATACAGAAAAACCATGACTGTGCTTTATAATATATATATTTATATATACTTTTTATACTCCCCTCCCAGACACTGGCTTACCATGGGAGGGTTTCACAAACCGAGTTGTCACTCAAGAAAGCATATACCTGGACTAGGTGTGGTCAGGTGATGATTGACAAGCTACAGACTCGTGAATCAGCCGTAAAAACACTGACAGCCATGCAATATATTTCCATCTCACTGTAGGTCAGACAGACACAGCCAGCATGAGGGTGACAACTCTTCTGTGATTTCCGCAGCACTGTTGTCACACCATCACAGGAAGCTACGCCTCTCTGATAGTCTGATCAGGTATTTGTAGGACTTTGCTGGGAGAATGAGAAAGCTGAAAATGCTACAGCACATAGGTGTTATTGTCAGGTCACCTGGCGGCTGGCCGTGTTATTCTCATGATTGGGTGATCAGAAATACATATTATTTGGTAGGTAAGAGCACCTTCCTATATGTAAACTCCAGTGGCATAGTTATATTTAATAGACGGGTACATTTTTACTTCTAAAAGACTTTTATGCAACTCCCCAAGTTTTTTTAGAAAATGCTAGGAGCCAATGTATGTTCAGCAGATGAGTATGTAAGCATGGGACAGGTCTGTTTGTTGGACATGGTAGGGGCACATTCATTTCTTATTTTTAATGTTTTTTGCTAGAAAGTGCTGGTGGATGAAATTCATTGGAACCTGGTACATATCCTAATGTGTTATTCTCTTTAGAAGTAATCATCTTTGTTGTGGTGCAGATAAAACTAGAAATGTTTGTAAAAGTGATTCTTCCCTAGGTAAAAGAAGATTTGCAGGTCTTTATACAATGATATGGGCAGGGCTGCTGCATGTGCCTGAGTCACTATGATTTGTGTGGCCAGCAGGGTTCTCTCAGGAGCTGCCAATATTATTTGTGTGATCTGCATAGCTTATGACATTCAGGGGCTTCACAAATCATTACATGTTACCTTTTGGTGCTTTTATAGATTTTGCCTGGGTGTGTATTAAATACTTTGTCTTCTATAGTTTACATTTGCTTTAGATTCTGAAATCCCTCACACTGAATTGTACTGCTGGTTTTATATGTTTAGGTGTTCTGGATGGAATGATTGGTAAAATAGATCCACAATGCACTTTATCATCATTCTGTGATTCGCATATAGAACAGAAATGAAGTCGAATTATGGGACATCAGGCTGCCCTTGCGTACTACCTTAACATTTCTAGCTGCCAGGCTTTCATAGTAATACTTTGCATGACAGACAAATATCAGATCAGTCTGCATATTTCTTTGTAAGAAATTAGTATTATTAGGTAATAGCTACAAGAATAGTATACACCAAGGTGACTTAGACATGAGGCTAACAAAATGAGCTGAGATCTGGTATAGATATATACATTGGAAGCAATTGTTAAGATTGTCCCGCATTATTAGGCTACATACAAAAAAAAAATGTTTTGTTTTTTTTTTTTTATAGCAGAAACGTTGTAGTCATCAACCTCCCCTGGTTATCACTGAAACTTGGAGCAGTTCAAATACCTTTTCTTTAAAGTACTTGAAGTGGCCATGTGGTGCATTTTTTCTCCCATAAGTTTTATGAAGTGTCCTTGGTTCAACAACCAGAAGGGAAACAGATATCCCACGTGGCATTGTGACTAGGGCAATCCAACCACCAAAAAAACACAGGTGCATGCAAAAACCGCTTATCAAAACTGCTACTAAATGCTTTTGGGTGCCTAATGGGTAAAGGTAAGCACCTGGGAACAGTTAAAGCAGACCTAAACACAAAACATTTTAGTTCACTTAAAAGGGTAGACAACCCTGGTATGTAAGGTAGAAATTACCTTCTTTGGGGGGGGCTAACACTTTAAAAATCGTTGATGCCCCTCTTCAGCAATAAAGACAGAATGGGAGCGCAGAGCCTCCTGGGATACTCGTGTCTTGCATCCTAGGGGGCTTCTGGCTGCCCTGTCATCAGGCATGGGCAGAAGGAGCTTTTTCTTCAATGGGGGGGAAAAAAAAGCAAATCTCACGCATACGCAGTGAGATCTGCACTCCCTATTTATTTTAATTAATTTTCTTATTAACAGCTGGCTATGTCACCCGATCTACCTACTGTGCTGTGTGAGATCGGGTGACGTGGGCAGAGGCCAGAGGAAGAAAGAAGATGGTGGCACCCGGTGCTTGACCCGTGCTGGGATGCAGACAGGTAACAGGACAACGTGGGACACAAGAAATGCTCCGGAGGAATCGGTGGAAGTAAAGGTGAGTAAAAAAACAAACTTTGTTTAGTTTCACTTTAACCCCCAAACCTTCCCTTTGTCTGAACATAGCCTTAATGATGCTGTTGCTGGCTGGAGCTCTTTATCAGCAAGAAAGCTGAAGAGAACCACTGCAGTATCTCAAGTTCTGACTTTTGGGAACCTGGGAGGATACTGCTTTCCTTCATGACAGCATGAATTATCTTTGCTGGTCTTGAACACTGTTGTTTGGTGGATTGAGGAAATGCCCAAGGTTAAAGTGACTCTATCACCTCACAAAAGCATTTCATTGCAAAAGTGTTCGTTTACTGGTCTTTCATATTTTCTTTCCTTTCAAGCACTGGAGCCTTGGTAAGGCTGCAACTACTGGGCGTGTTGGTTGTTGTGTCCCCCACCCTGCGATGTGGTTCCATCTGTTGATCCCTACAGCTGTACACTTATACAAATACATGTTTACTGTTTCATGTACCAAAAGCTTTGTACTTTGGGCCAGCTTTTGTTGTGATATTCTTCTCAATTTAGCACTACTGCTCTTTGGTAAGCTTTTTAATTATTGAACCAATATGATGCTCATGTCTTGGCAAACAAGAAGGCAAGAGATGACATAGGAAGCTACATTCCTGAAACATTAAAGGAAAATTACACAAAGTCCTTCTAAAAGTGCTGGTCTTCTGGCTGCCTTAGGTAGTGTTGGAGTTGGAAAGAGTTTAAACTCCTTTCATGTTTACAGTTTATTTTCTCTCACTCTCCCTCCTATTAAGTAGACAATAGGTGGGGAGAATTCTGCAAAAGGAAAATTTTTAAAAATAAAAATCAGATGGGATTCCCTGACTTTCCACTTTCCGGGTTTTATCTCGTTCTTTCTGGATAAAGGTGTGTAATACCTGTCTCCCACTTTCTTCTTTACAATTTATACTGTACACTAAGCTTCGCATGCACAATCTCAGGGTTTTTCCAAACTCATGAAAATTCATACTTTAGTGAAAGTTCATTTATGTCCCTGCAGTTATTTAAGATGGCTGTAGCGCCCACACACTGAAGTAGGATGCCAGTGAAGGTGTTTGTGGACATCTCAAATCGGGATCCTGAAGTAAAGCTCGGCGTTAATTTGGGCTACAACTTCAGGTCCAGTTCCAAGCAGCTTCTGCTCACAGCCGGGATTAATCTCCAAAGTCAGTATGGAATCCCACAGATTCTTCATCTAAACCACACGCCACATTCAGATCCAGATAGTAGGCTCTATCTCCGCTCTTGTCAATGGTCTGTTTCAGGGATGTGGGTGCTGGATGGGCTGCAGACCAAACACAAGGCTTGGTGGGTCACATTGTGGCTTGTGGGCTTTATGTTGGGAAGATGGGTGTAAATGAATACTTCAAAGATTCAAGACAGTTTAAATTCCCCCAGATACATGACAGGTGAACTAAAGCAAAATGTATACACAGTCCTACAGTTTGTTTTACTTTTCTCAAAGCTCACTTATTTCCTGCTAGTGGAACAAATCTAGGTTTGCTTCACAGGGGAAAAGTTAATTCCTTGGAGAGAGACCACTACTTCCACACAGATCAAGGGTTCTTTTCTGCAGCATGCTGACTGAAGACAGGCTTCCACCCGAGTTGTGGCTTTGGAAGACAAAACTTTAAGACACTTTTTGTTCTGATTTTTCTGAAACAAATTAAGTTGTCTTTTTTTTTTACAATAAATGTGTAGTTAGGTTTTTCAGTGAAGACACGTGGACAGTGGCACATGGTTCAGTACAGTGTACAGTCCCAATCCATTCTTGGCATCTGTAAGGCCCTAGTACACAAAAACAGATCTGCTTACTAATTTTGTGCTTAACATATCTGATCGATAAACTGAATGGTAATAAATTGGCTGGATGTCCCAAAACACTGCACATGTGTACAATATTTTGCCCTATTTTGTCACTTTTCTCAGACCTAGAGAGATTGGAATTTGGATCTGGCTGGTGTACTTGATTAATTATACGCACAATACAACTTTTTTTTTTTTTACCAACACTTTTTACCACTAAATTCCCTTTACATGCAATCTTTAAGAGATCGGATGCAATAAACAACCTAGTTGTACTAGGCCTGGGATGCAAAGAATGGAGCTAGGATACTGTAAAGACTTACAATTGAGTCTGATATACATACCTGACATTCATTTATCTCCAAGCTTCCCTTCTCCCTGTTGATCTCTGTGTTTTTGTCTGTCACTTGTGGCAGTGGTATGACTCCCATGAATAGTTTAGAATTCAGAGCACCCACACATGACACCTCCTTAGTTTGGCTGACAATTTAAGCAGCAAATAAATGACAGTAAAGGTCAGAAACAGGAGGAAAGGGCTGGTGATGCTGCAAATGAGGCAAGGTTACATCATTTGTAGGAGACACTAACACTGAGTCAAACAATGCTGCAATGTGCAAGGCAGATTAGAATAGAAGACCTCAATGTGCAAAATCAAAAATGGGAAACAAGAAACATAGGATAAGGCTGGAGTTTAGCTTGAACCTGACAACACAATGTTATTTAGCTCTGATATCCCAAACACATGCTGTCAGCCCTGCCTACTTCTGGCTGAGGGATTGCAAAGACCCAACCCTTTATTCATTTTCCTCCCTCTTTCCATCTCCAGGTATGTTTTGTGCTTTTCAAAAAACAAACCTCCTTCAAAAAACCTCCCTTGTGCATTTATCAAACCAAACATGAGCAAATAGAAGTCCATTTTTAGGGTTTACATCCACTTTAAAACATGCAGTACACAATGTTAAACTTAAAGGGAGCGCTATCAAACATTAGCGTATTTTAAGCAGTACACAAGCTGGCTGAAAGCTAGTAACAGTTTGCATAAAATGACAGCCAGCGCTGCTAAAAATTATTTGCATTTAAAGTGACCATGTCACTGAAAAAAAGCTTCAGCAAAGTAACCGAGGTTGTACTTGCCCGGACCAGTGCGCGGTTGTGAAAAGTTTGCTCTGGTACAGCACAAAGCTACCAGATAAATCTTTACATCTGACATACTTCTGGCTGTGGCTACTTACAAAACATACATACATAGGTTACATAGGGTGGCAGCCAAAGGAAGCACAAAGTACAATAGGTTATGTAGATCTCCAACACATCAAGAAGGGACCTGATGAATCCTTGTGCAGAAGAGCAAATTTTCCATGAGCAGTTGCCAGACTAAGTAAGTTTGTTCTCTTTACAGCAGCTTATTTGCATATTTTTCTCAATGACATGTTGGCTTTATTAACCCCTAACTAAAGCTCACAGTGGTTACTCAAAGCATATGTCAGGGCAACATATAACGGAAGCAAAACCTTAAAATATGTGGTATATTTCTGTAAAATATGTATATTTCTCCATGTTTACCGCCTTTAACCATTTTTCAGGTACAAAACAAAAACCTGTCAATCCATTACAAATGCACTTGTCCCCTATATTGTGCTTTGGACTTACAACACAGTGCTTTTTTCTGGACTGAAGCTGCAAGAAATTGTGTTAATACCTGCTCAGTTTTGTTTGGCTGTTGAATCCCTCGCCCTATTTTATAGCTTTTTAATAACTGTGGGTACTACTTGAGGTCACTCGAGTATTTTTTTGTGTTGTATCCAGAAGGTATCAACAAAAGTTTATTAATAGATTTAAGACCTAAAATCAAGCAAATAAGAAAAGTTCATTGTAAGGGTTCACATACACTTTAAGGGACTACAATCATGAAAAATACTCTAACAATTTATGGTTTATACATTGAGCAGTAGCTTTTTAATTTTGCATTTTTCTTTTTATGCACCTTTTTTGCATATTTTTTCTCTACATATTTTTGCAGGACCTTTTTATTTTTACGTAGATATATTGCAGCTTCATGGGCTTTATTGGTTGCATAATTTACACATTGACTTGATAAGTTTCCTCATCAATGGGTGATTTAGTTTCTGTATGGACTGGGTAATATTATTACATTTAGTCATGCGGATCTTAATCCATTTTGTAGTGGTTCTGTGCTATTGCTTTGGGGCTTACATTGGTTTTCCAGTGTTTTGTAGCTTAAATAAATGATTCCCAATACAATGCTTTTCATTTGATAGGTTGAAAATTGATAGGTTATGTAAAGACTTCTGGAATATGTGGGATGCCATCTAAAATTCATATTATGTACAATTACTAGGTAGTTACTAAATTAAGAGCAAAAAGGCACGCATGTCATTATACTTCTAATATCAATAGTACTTGTATATATATTATCACTATACTGTGATACTTATGGTTTTTTGTCAGCTGGTTTGTAGAGATGATCAGAGCAGCAGTAAAGCCTCCCCCCACCACACACACCCCTTCTATTCTACATGGTCTCTGCTTTCAGAAAATGTTTGTGGGGTTTTAGGTGATCTATTTTTTTGTTTAAACTTGTGTAGGGGAAATATGGAAAATTGAAAAGTTTATTTGACAGCAAAATGGAGCAATATATTATTTCTCTTTACCATCCTATTCAATTTAGCTTGGCTTTCTATATTGCCTATAGGTTTTGCCTATATTATATTGTTATTGTTGTTAACAGCTGTTGCTAGGTTCCAGGGGGCTTACCACTCAGACACCAAGTGCAGGTTTTCCCATTTATATTTGAAGATCTCCCTGTGATAGCCCGTCAGTGGCAAACCTAGGAGACATGCCAGCATAAGTCTTGGTATTCTCTTTGGTGTTTTCCCCAGGTCTATAGCTATGTCTGTTGCCTCATCCTGTTTCTTAACAACGTTCTTCCCTGTGTGAGTTAACTGTGTGCAGAAGGGTCCTTCTTTCTGTCCCCAATATGTTTCCCAAGCCCCTATTTGTGGTGTGTGGTGCTACAATGACCAGTTTTACTTTATGTTTTAGTGTCTAAAAAGCCACCCTTGCTCATTTACGCATGACAAAGTCCAATACAAGATATGGAGCTGGTTTCCATGCTAAGAAGTGAACCTGTAGCCCTTACCTTTACTGTATGTTCTGTCTGCAGAATAGTGTTAGGTTAATGTACAAGGACTAGAACTCCAAAATTCTTCCACAACATTCTTTATTTTTTTCCCCTTTGGTTGAGTTATTATTTTAATGGATTCTAGTAGAGAACTTCCCCCTCTCAAAGAGGGGGAAGAGCCGTCTTCTTCTTATGTATGTATGTATGTAGGTATGTATGTTCAGGTGGGCTCTATGGTGAGTTCTTGCTGGTGGAAAGTCTCTGAGCAAAGATCTTAAAGTTCCAGAGATGAATCCAGACTTTGTCACTTGGATCATATGACTCTGTTGATGAACTTTATGTGTGATGCAAATTTTAAACTTTAACTGATCAGTGTTACGTATCAACATGCTATCTGTTTAGATGTATAAAACCTTTAGGTTATGTTTGGTCTGCTGGATGTGTTTCTTAAAAGGCTTTGCCAAATCCTTCCTCTTTAGGTAACCCTGTTTTCTGTAGGAAAAATAAAAGGCCTTCTTTTTTGATCTCTTAAAGTTGCTTTACAGTTCAGACATTTGCCTCATTGTGGATTCAGATGTTCTCAACAACCTTATGTGTACTTGGAAGATTCATATAGGCCCTTGTAGCAAGTCATACCTATTGTGGAGGCAGCAGTATAACCCAAAGATTTAAAACTTCCCATTTACCTAAAAAAAAAAAAAAAAATCTTATGGGGAGTACAAATCTGATTTTGAAAAGCTTATAGCAAACGAATATAGGCGACACATATAAAATCTGTGAGCAGTTTTTTTTAATCGGTGACATCACTGCTGCTTTTAGGAAACTTAAAATCCTTTAAGACATGCCTGGGAGGCAGTGACGTTACCCACACCTCCTGGAAGTTGGAACATAGGTCAGTAATTCTTTTTTTATTCAATGCCAGGATGGCAGGGGGGTGCTGAGAAGTGGAAGGTCTGATGTACTATAGTGTGTGCCAAAAAGTGTAACCTGATTTTATTCTCCCCAGTGCACACCAACACAGCTTTCTGGTGTTAAATGAAACCTGTCCATGTGCCTTGTACTGTATTTACAGCAAATCCACCAACTGGCACGCCATCTTTAGAACTGGAACCCCCCCTCCCTCCCTGGACATAATGATGACTGGTGCCGGCTCCCTGCAGTAGATCACTTTTAGCATTGGAAAGCATTTTGAGTCTGCATACAGTGGGTCATGAGTGAAATGGATAATACAGATGATCACATCCTCTGCAGACAGAGCTGACAGGCTTCTATCTCCCACTGAGAGGTTCTAAAAATCAATAACTATTTCTGGCGATGTGACTTTGACTTTGGTGGAAGAACCAGCACCATTTACAAGGGGGAAGCTAGCTTTGGCCGAAGGTGATGAAAGGGGAGTGTCAAGGGCCAGCAGACACTGAAATCCAAGGTGTTGGCTGATGTGGGTCACTAAGGGAACTGATGATGTCACACTTCAGGTCATGTGACAGTATTTGGGCCTATCAATTAGTTGATCTGAGCCCTGTCACATGTCTCCCATACCTGTTGTTGGCAAAATATCACTGAAAAGAGGGCGGAACTTTACAAAGTAATGCCGACTTTGCCCCAACTACAGAAGGTGAGAAGGGTGACATAACAGATAATAAAATACATTAAATAATAAGTGCCAATTAAAGACTTATGTTTTCTTTCATATAATTCTCAAAGCAGCCGCGTTATGGGACAACTTGTGCAGTAAGAGCTTAAAATGTTTTCCCCACCAGATCTGTAAAATCTGGTCGGCCTATAAATGCTTCCTTTAGCCTGGAAATTAAAAGGGTTAAATCTGAACTTTGGACACTGGGGGAATTCCTAGGAGGGGAGCTGTTACACCTGCTTGTAGGATTTGTAATGCAGTCAGGTGATGGAAGTGTTTTACAAGGCTCTGGCAGATAGCACAGCCCTGTCTGGCAGGGAAGACCTGATTTATCCTGCTCCTAGCACTGCAGCAAGGTCTGCCACATCCTGTGACTGGACAGGTAAAGAGAAGCAGCAGACTGATGAGCTCATCCATCTGTTCTGCTCCCTCTACCTATTGGCATGTCCCTTGTTAACACAAATATTGCAACTGATTGGAACTTTGTGCAGTTTTATTTTTACTCAGTCCAAGTTCTGCTGTATAGGGGATTGTGAGAACACTGCTTGCATGAGACAAGTTGTATTGGTAGATGAATACACAGCAGCGTTAGAGCCCCTTCATACCTGTGTGGGAAAACTGTATTAGGCTGCTGTTGTGTGCCTGGAAGCAGCAATCCTCTCCTTATTCCTGTGTCTGTGCTGCATGCAATATATGCTCCCCAGCTGCTCCCATTGGGATTGTGTGTGCTGCAAGGTATAACATAGCCCTACATGTCATGCAGGCTGGCTTGGAGTATGGAAGCTCCTGCAGGTTACTTCCCGCACTCTGATGGGATCCTCCTGTGTGGGACTTGTTCAGGTGGGGAATGACCAGACAGAGTTGTCGGCCCACCTTATGGGGATTGTAAGGTGTGGGGTAAGTTGAGCTGTGTGATCCGGGCAGGACTGATGACAGATCACTTTATAATTACTCTACAAGCTCTCCTATGGTGGATTGTGCTTTGTTGTCGCTAATCTGTATTTCTTGTACAATTGTAAGCCAGACGTGTGATTTTGGTTAGAAATCTGGAGGTCCTGGTTGTATAGAACATTAATAACTTGTTGTGTAGTTGTTATGCATTTTGCTGTGTATAAACGCCTCTGTGTACAGATATGGTGTGATAGGAAGGCGTTGTGGGAAAAAACAGCTCTGTGGCTTTAAAAGCAGATGGTGTGAGTCACCCCCGTGTGTGTTTGGTAGAGGCCTGCACTGACACTGCAGCGCTGCTCCGGGCGAGAATAGAACCTTCCATTTCCTCTTCCCTCGCTGACAGAGGAGGGTTCCTGCTGGCACTCATCTCATCCTAGGCACAGATATGGCTGCATAAGAAAACATGGTAGACACGGCAGCCGACATGGAAGCATATGTTTTAGAAGACATCCTCGAGGTAGGACGATGGCGGTGCCTGGCGGAGATCGGGCCGGAGGGGGAGGAGGGCGGAGAGGACGGATAATGTGAGCCGACCATTAGCGAGACCTTGTCGGCTCCCCACACGCACATTCCGTGCCGCGATAGCGCCCAGCTCCGGGCCCTGCTCCGCCGATGCCGTGTGTGGGCAGCCCGATCCCTCGCTGCGTGTGTGCGGCCCTTCATACCCGGGAAGAGGGGCCCGGGATTACATAAAATGCCTGCGTGCCTGTGACCTTTAGATTAACTCATTAGAAGGTGGGGTCTGCAAAGCAGCTTTCTCCGGGTTTAGTGTGTCCTGTATGGATCCCTGCCGTCATCTGCCGCACTAACACTTCTCTGAAGTTAGGGCCACTTACCGACACACATCCTGCTCTGTGTAGGCTGCCCGTCATGAAACCTTCTCCGTGTAGCTGCTGCATGCTTTATAGGGCCTACTTCCTTCAAGGGCTGCTGTAAAGGCGGATTAAAGTATTTCCTGATCAGAGATATTTATATATGGAATACTTCTTTTGTAACTTTCATCGGTTTACTCCTGTGAAAGTTTACTTTTGTCACATTTTACTACTTTTAACATATTAAATGATTGTTTTAACTACATATTCTAAATCCACATATTTATTCGCAGTACACATTACCCCGCCCAAATCTTGTAAATTTCCATATTCCATGGGGGACTGGTACTGCCATTACCCCCTTATACGTATGGTGAAATGGGTTTATTATAACCACTGTCATGTGGCCATCCTCGGGATATACGGCCATGCAGGAAATACACGCTCCCTGTACAGTAAGAGTCAGGTACAAATGTAAGTGACTAATAGACCATTTATAATGGTAATTACTGCAAAATATTATTTAGTCCTACCTTCAAATAGGCTTTTCATGTTAAGTGACCCTATCACAAAACTTATTCTGGATAAAAAAAAAAAATGATCTTTCTCACTGTCAGCCACATTAAGGGATTCTCAATCAATATTTGAATATCACACTTCATCTGGAATGCCCATTCTATGATATGGAGCATAAAGTGCCCCCCCCCCCCCCCAAAAAAAAAAAAAAAACAACCTCCAAAAACTTCTAGCCAATGGGATGAGTGGCCTGATTTGGCCAATTGCCCCCCTGTTGAAGAGAAATGCTCTGTGGAGTGACCCAAACTTACTGGAATAATAATCTTCCAGGTTAGTGTCCGTCCTCAGTGGTTCTTCCATGTCACGAATGTTCTCTGGTTGGTCCAATAACTTTATGGATATTTTCTTGTCGGTGGTCCTTACTGTAGCACTAACGGGCTCTAATTTTGGGTTCTCCAACTGGACCCTTTGTTGTTACTGCATCCAATATTGATATTGAGAAGATGGGTGAATGTGAGGAACCACTCCGTGCAGCACAAGGGTCAGCACTACTGGAGTTCTTTTCCTCAGGAGTCTTACCCCTGACATTTCTCCTAATAGAGTGGAGTTTGCAGGCAGAGGTGGCGGCAGTAATGGCCAGTATTTACTACATTATAGGGTAAACTTTATTGGCACATTGAGTTTGGTAACAGTAGTTTTAAATACATTTTCATATCTGGCATTTTGTTACAGATTTCATCTGTTAGAACTGTACAACTTACAAAAAAGTTGCAGCACAAAAATGGCTGTATGCTACTCCATAGAACCAGGGTATTCAATGGATATCTGCTTGATGATGGCTACACCTGGTTAGTGCCATGCACCAGACAACTGGTATAGCTGTGCTGTCAGTGTAAACTGTGTAGCGCTCCCATTGGTTAGCGTTTTTTTTTTTTGGGGAAGCACTTCCTGCTTCATATCAAACAGAGGAATGGGCCCTCAGATAAATGTCTGTGTGATTATTTGAACATTGATCAAGAACCCCTCTAATTTAAAACCTAAAAACAAAATATATTTGATCAGGTAATTTGTAGATTTTGTTCTGAAAAATCAGTGTAAAACAAAATCTGTGTGTGTGTTCGTGTGTTGGTGTCGAGTCCAAAAGCTTTTCCCCTAGTTTTGGGTTAGCATGTGTAAGGATTAGATATTCTTTCAAGTTTATGCAAGATTTCTTCTTGTTTCCTGACCTCCTGACACTAGTTTCATATGACCAAAGTAGAGAAACATCTAAAAACTGGAACTTTCCCTACTCTGCTAAAGAGTCTGAGTGTTTCCCTCACTTTTGTCTGGGGAAATAGTCAGCAGGACAGGAAGTAAGAGTGTGCTGCTGAATATCAGTAAACACCTTACAGGGGTTCACATCGTTCCTTATTTATCTAACAACTAAAACCGGATTACGGTTGGGTATACACTTTATGCCACTCTCTCCAACAGCATATACTTGTCTTACATTTCCATTCTATTGCTGGAAGCAAAATAAATTTCAGGTATAGAGTAACATGTGACTTTACGAAATATTGCCGTCACTAAAGCCCTTGATTTCTCATGTAACCCTCCTTATAAGGGCCAGCCCACATTCTGGAGGCAGTGTAAAGCAACAAATATTGTAGCACAAATATTGTGTGTATTCCAGTCCCTTAGAAAAAATGAAATTTAACTTTCGCAGTGCTGGAGGAGAGGACACTACAAGATAAGAGACAAAGTTAAGCTTTGAGCTGCCATAAGATCTTCTGCCTTTCATGTTAGCAATTTTCTTCTTCTCTTCTTCTGAACCATGAGCCACATATGCAGTTCAGTGCAAATTCTCAGCATGCCTTGGGTGCAAGAGTTATGTCATCCTGGGACTGCCAGTTGGCTGAAGACGCCAAAGCCGGAAGAGGGCTTCTGCAGCTGTTTTGTGATGAGGGTGCACTTGGTCAAAAGTATTGCGGAACATCACCCCCTACCATGAGCAGACTTTGGTTTACTTTAAGATCCAGTATGTTAAAATAGAACTAAACCTGGCTAACTCACCTGCATGTGCTCCAGTGCGGATGCCGCCATCTTCCCTCCGTTTTTCTTCTTCCATCTGGTCCATCACAAAGGGACATTGCCTGTTCCATTCTGCAATAATAACTTGCTTGATCATACAAACTTAAAAGTATTTTATTTTTACTAATCCTTAGATGTAATTATTGCAATATTTTCCCCTGGTGTAAGACCATTTACTGTCCCTTTGTGTCTACATGTTTTGCTTAATATCTACATGGGGCAGCTATGGTTATTGTATGTCTGTCCTTTTTTCATCTCCATTACAGGATGGATTGACCCTCATGCTGTACATTGTTTCCTGAACACATCCTTAACCCTGTCTCCGCACTCCCCTCTTACTATGGTGCAAGCAGCATACACACCATGCTAGATATCTGAGCCTCATTATTTAAACACCTGCAATTCATTGAATAAAAGGGTCGGCATTAACCCTTCAGGACTCCTCCTGATCTGTTACTGTTGGAGATATCCAACTTCTTGACCTTATAAAAATTAGTAGATTAATCTTGCGATAAGTATACAAATGGCACTATGAAAACTGAAATAAGTTCTTTATCTTTCCCCACACCATCCAAAACAAAATAAAGTATTTTTTAATGTGTGTATAAAGTGTATGGCATATGTGCTGGTGGTAAAAGATTACATGAAAATAGCTGCAGTGCGCCTGTTTTATCCTATGAAATTGACTTCACAACGCTACAGTAATTAGCTGCAATATTTTTTTAACTTTTATATTGGGATACAATATAGCTTTTTTTATGATTTTAAAGATTTTTTTAGATCTATTTGTTTTTACACTTTTTTTGAGTTTACCATGCCTGGATTTGTGGTAAAAGAAAGCGTTGTGAATGTTGTCAAGGTTGTGCACTAGCTTGTACAGAATCCTCAGGTTTACTGTCCTTGTTACGGCAACCTCGCCTAAAGCTATACCTCGCCTAAAGCCTGTCCACAGTCATACCAGCACCTATAGTGCGATGCCACTTCATTGCATAGGTTAACACGGTCATGTAACATCCCCATTGTTTCTGGATAATTTGGGACGATAATAATGGCCCGGGTATCCTGTGTCCTAGGAGGAGGCAAGTTTACCCACCAGTGTTTGTTGATGGTGATTATTGGACGTGTTACTAGTGTTCCAAGCAGTATTTCTAGGAGTATGGTCTGTTTGTCCAGATTTCTTGTTATGTTTTATGTTGAGACCATATTCAACCAAAGAAGCAACATCTGATGAAGAAATGGGTTCATATTGCCAAGTAGTGTTCTGCTATGGTATTACTTATAATATATTAATAAATTACTTTTTTTTTTCTTTGAGTTTTGGTTACTTATTAAGGAGGGTAATGTTGGTATAAGGTGGCCCATATTCAAAATTCTTAAGCTTCAGATTGAGGGAAATTTTCAGTGGGGAGATTTATCCTCAATTTTGTCTATAACACCTGATGCATTGCAATCTGCTATTAGAGAGCACATATTTTAGGTTATTGCCGTGTTTACCCTAAAGTGTATGTAAAGCCAAGACTTTAGAAAATTATGAAGGAAGGGTAGAGGTAAAACCTTTTATATTGTTTTATTTTTATTTTTTTTACTGTCTGTGTACCATTGGGAATTTTCTTGGTCTTTCCTTGCTTTACTGAATAGTGGCAAGCAGAATCTAAAAGAAAGTCATGAGCCAGTAGGGCCATGCCTTTTACAAATACACACAATTGATATTGAATAACTGCAAAACCTACTTGCTGATTTTGTCCGCTTCTGTGCTTTTTGCCTGTATACAAGGAGTTATGGATGTGAGAGAAGTCTGTATTCTTTGTAACCCATCTGTAATGTAGTAGCCAGGCCTGACAACACCTGCTAAGGAGTTCACAGCTAAAAATACACAGTGCTGTCATGTCAGAGAAGCAATATTTGTGGAACATACGGTTATTTTTAAAGGGATAAAATGCAGGGATGTGTACATCTATTGCAAAAAGGTAGGAAATTATTTATTCCATTAGCTTTCATCAGAAACAGTTGCATATGCTTTTGCCAGAGCCCCCTTAAATACCCAATTCCTCCGGGTATAGGGGGACATTTCTACATCTTCTCACAACTTGGTGCTGATCAATTGGCTCAGCCCTGTGCAAAATAAGTTTTTGGTTGTGAAAATTATAAAATAAATATTTACCACAATATAAGAAATATTTATTAAGCAGTAAAAGTGACATACACCAAACATTCACAGCTATTCAATCATCCTGTGCAATCAATATTTTGACTGTCACATTTACTGCTCTAGAAATATATGCAATAATGTTTTCCAGTTTTTAAAACACTTGATTCTTTATAGAAAGAGATGTTTAGGATAAAGAAATTCTTCAGGTATACCCATTAATGCAAAAGCCTTGAACTTTGTGCTTGATATGACTAGGAAATGTGAGCAATGCTCACAATTGCAACACATTGAATGTCTTAGATGCTGGCATCATGTGACCAGCTGTCGTCTTCTGCCTATTAGTGAAGTCATTTTTAAAGCACAAATTTAGGACACCACCAACTCTAGGACTTTCATTTGGTTGCATGAACAAGATCTTCTCTGCTTTCTCTTGGGCATCCACAAGAATTAGATAGGTTTAAGTTTGTCTTCTGCAGATATAGCCAGAAAAAAAATTGTACACTGGAAGCATTTGAGTACACATAAAAATGGCAAGAGACGGTAGATTGGGACCATATGAACATTTTTAAAGCACATTAAAGGTGTATTTGTGTTGTAATTTAAGAGATGAGAGGTAGAGTTTATGCAAGGTCAAAGTGGGTTTGAGGTTTCCTCAGGCAGTTCAGAAAACATTCTCAGACAAGATAGTTGTTCATTTCCACTTTTGTAACCCCCTGCAACCTTGGTTTACCTGAGGCTGCGGTGCAATAAAACCATGTTATGTATACTATCCCCTATTTATTTTTAAACTAGCTGGGGGTTTCTTGTTTGTAATAAATTATCAAATATGATGTACTTGGGTTAACTAGTAGGATAGAGAACTAATGGGCCTTAGAATAACTAGTAGTTAACAAAGAGCATGAAAGAAAGTATGAAGTCTGCAGAACTGGTGTCACTTTTCTCATGTCATGCAAGCATGTAGCTCAGCAAGTGTTGGCAGTGAGTACATCCCATAGAGTAAATGAGAAACCCAGGAAGTGAAGTGGGGAAGCATCACACAAAACCTTTTCTAGTTTGCTGTGATGTGTTCGACAATGCCAGTTTTTCTTATACCAGGAAAAAGGTGTCTATTCTAGCTGAGAGATCAGTATGTTGCATTGTTAAAACCATCCCACTTTGTACGCTCTAAATTGCATGCTTCTGTCTGTAAGTTTAAAATGCTTTGCTGCACAATAAATACATCTGACAGCTAGTGGTGTTCTGCATACATATTGCTGCATACTTGCAAATCGCTAACAGCCAGGTATTTATGGAAACATGTTTTTTTTTTTTTTTTTAATTTGTATTTGGGAATAAGGAACCCTCCCTCTATTAGCTTAGAAATGCACAGCAAATATAGATTTTTAAGCAATCTCAAATAAAACCCCTAGTTGAAAGATGTGTTCTTTTAGGCCAGTAATCTGGTTGTTATCCTGGATTCTTATCTGCTTTGTCCTCTGTAGCAATTCAGACACACCATTGTACTTACATTTGTGTGTGAGGGGAGTTCATACAAAAATGCTGCACTGCAGAAAGCAAGTTTGGCTTTTTTTTTTTTTTTTTTTTTTTTTTTTTTAAGTGAGACTTCAGTGTAAAAATGGTGAATTTTTGCCATACCTAGAGAGGTATAATGCCAGTATGTGACCAGTTATTAAAAGTAAAGTTCACAGGAACTTACATTAAGGCAGTGCAGTGTTTGCTTTTTTTTTTACCTACCAAAGGATTTGTATTTTTGACCAGCTAAAGCTTATTCATGGGATTTGCACACATCTGCTAGTGGGGGAAAAACATCCCCTATTAGCTCTTCTGTTTTTACGGTCAGTTCCTCATTCATTAAACTTATGTAATTATATTATTTAAAGATAATCCGCACGGGAGAAGAGGTGAATATTGCAGCCTTTCCCCCTTCGTTTTATTAAATTCTCTCTTACATGCTGTTACAGGTGGTATTTATATAAAATAAAAAAAAAAAAGTTGGCCTTTAATGCACACCACATATTCTTTATTTAAACTGAGATCTGATTTTTGCTAGTTACTACCCCCATTGTGCTTTGTGGCATAGATAGTGTTTTGTGGTATCCGTTCAATCCAAGGCAGGGGTGTCAAACTCTGGCCCAAAGTTTTTTTTTTTTTTTTTTTTTTTTTTTTTTTTTTATATATATATATATATATATATATTTTTTTTTGGCCCCCAAAAAATTCAGAAAATGAATTACATCTGGCCCGTCCGCCCACGTTACCACCTCACATCATCATTTTCAATACATGCATTACATAGACAATATTCCTGTACACTCATCATGTGACATGAAGCCTAGGCAATGATCACATGGTGCCTGACTACCAGGGGCATTGTGTTTGTTTCAATCCATTAGAGACTGCATAGTGTAATATTTAGTGGCAGACAAACTTGTGATGTGAGAGGATGAACAACACACAGGCTGCATAGATAGGAATGAGTCTTTTCAACCCTAAAGTGTGTGTGTAGAGGGGTTTGTTTTTGTTAGTTATGGATGAATCAGTAAACTTCCTCAATTTCTTTCAATAAATTTCAAGTTTGGCCTCGGATTAGGTGTAAGTTTTTAATTCCGGCCCTCTGTGTATTTGAGTTTGACACCCCTGCTCTAAAGAAAGTCCCTAATCCACGCCGATTTCTATACAGTGTTAGGCCTGGATCCACTGGCTTCAAACAGGGTTCAGGCTGTGTAGTGAGGAAAAATGTGGCTTGCATCAGATTTGCTTTACTTCAATTTCAAAAACCAATTGGACAACGGAACAAAGCAACATCCTGTGTTAAATTTGAAGCTTTTATGAAGACTGTTGTTTTCCATGAAAAGACTTTGTGCTTCAAAAGCTGTTGGTATTTGTAGAGTGCCAGAAGCAGAAAAGACTGGGCTTTAAGAATACTTTGACACATAGCCACACAACTTAGATCCGTGTTTTAAATTATTGAATGTTTTTTGTTAATCAGGTTCCTTGTATTTTATTAACTGGGGGGCTGTAGATTAGTTTATTTGGAGAGATTTTTATTTCTGTATGCAACATGAAAATGTATACAGAAATGTGCTTTTAATTAACTTTACAAGAATTTTGTAAACTAAAGTTTACAAAGTTTGTTGACTAAAATACTCCAAAGATTTTCATATTAGATTACCTCGCAACCCTTTTTTTCCCAGGTGGAATCCTTCATTCTGGACCAAGATGATTTGGAAAATCCAATGTTAGAAACAGCATCTAAATTACTATTATCAGGCACAGCCGATGGAACAGATTTAAGAACGGTCGATCCTGAAACACAGGCTAGATTGGAGGCTCTACTTGAAGCTGCAGGTATGTGTTAGTGTGCAGTTATATTCTGTGTAAGTGTATTAATTTGTTAAAAATGTATTCCTTACAGAAAATAATAGAAACCCTTAAATCCACTTTTGATATGCCTGTACTTTTTCCCATGTTATGACAGAAAAGTACCTGTTGATCACACCAGAGTTCCAGTGAGCCCTTTAGGTCATGTTTAGGCTGACAGCAGTCTGCTTTACAATCCCAGGTTGTTGTTTCCTGTTGACTGTTGCATGCCTTCCCGTCTTATTATGGAAATTTGAGGAGATTCTCTGTAGTTCTGTACCATAAGGAAACATGGCATAGTGACACTGCTTTGGCCAATAGAGCACAGCAGAATTTAAACAGTAATATAGCAGCTCACTACATTTCTAGCAGATCAACAGATACATTTTCTGTACCTCCTACACGTATCCACTGTTGAATTTGCTGCTTTGTATACTTAGTACCATTAGTATCGTGTAGTGCATGCATAACCCTATACCAGTTATATTGGGTAGTCCCTCGTAGTGATATTTGCTTGTGGAATGGTGGAATTGAACATAGTTTGTGTATTAGAGGTCTAGTAAGGTATTGTAGTCCTATATATTCTGTCTTTAAAAACTGCTTGAGTTGTCAGCATTAACAGGCAGCAAAGCTAAATAGTTCTTACTTACTGGCTGCATATTGCGTTTTTATTTCTAAGCTATTGTGTTTTAGTTAGGCATAAATATTGTACAGATGTTCAAATTTTCTATATATATATATATATATATATATATATATATATATATATATAAATAATATATATTTTAACATTGAAATCTTAATGTTAGACAAAATAACTGATGCATAGTTGGGAGATTTTGCTTGTAAATTAGAGAAGATCATCTTTACTCACAATTTAAAAGTATCAGTCAAGTGCTTCAGGGCTCATGTAGATTAGTTTTTTTTTTCTGCTTTTGGTGTGCATTTGTAATGCACATAAACTGAAAGTCAGCAGATTCCCACCACGGTGTAGTGTGACTGTTCTAAGGTTGCGTTTGACCTGTTTTGTGTTGCAGTTCTTTGAACACAGTTGCACGCAAAGAATTTTAAGTGCAACTTTTTTGTTGTATTTTATGTTTTAGTATGCATCTGAGGAGTTGCATGTCAAAATGCTTAATACTTATTTACATATGCCCTTCACTAATTCTATACTATGTAATAAGGATACTTTTCCTGACACGTTGTCGATCTAAACTAGGTGACGGCCAGTATCAAATTGATTGGCTAACTCCCTTGCTTTAAAGATAGGATCACATATCCAGCGCCATCTGAAGATCATTGATCACCCCTGAACTGAAAACATAAACTGGTCACAATTTTTATTTTCTGAAAGTGGAAACCTTGTTAACTAAAAGATAGTGGTTCCATTTTTTTTGGATGTTCCAGCTGTTTTTACATTACGTGTAGATTTGATAAATGCACTGAAATGAGCTTTAGGGCACCCATTGTCACCTATTTTTTAAATTAAGATGCGTTTGTATTGAATACGTAGATGTCAGATATGTAAGCCCTAATACTGCTTGCTCCCACAAATAGGCAAGCTTAAAATGTCTTTAAAGCTCCTCCTTCCAGACTTAAACATAAAAATGCCTAAATGTATTGATTATTTTTAAGTGTTAGTTTTTATTAGGTATTATCTATAGCATGTGCTGGACGGTTTACGAGCTCCATGCACACTGTATTTGCTTTTGTGTGCGCAGGTGGGGATAACACGCTTCCTAAGCAAGGCTGCGTGCACACACTTGGTTATCGTCCTTGGAAACGATCTTTCATGATTGTTTCCAGCCACAAAAGACTAAAAGATGAACAAACGAGCGCTGTACATACAGCACTGTTCTGTTCTATGGAGAGGGGGGGGAACGAGCCAGCGGCACCCAACTTTGCTCTTTTCTCCACTTCTATTGTGGTCGTTTGTCTGCCATTCATGGATCTGTCAGGACAGATCTATGAATGACATTGGGTGATACAGGTAAAAGACGAGCAAGTCAGTTGTATAGCTTTTACCTGCGTGTGATCCACTAGCCTGGATAATCACCGCTCTAAACCCAGGAGGGCTCAAAGCTTAATTCTTCTGGGTTTAGTTTCTGCCTAGGACATCAGTGTCCTCCTGCTTGCTATCTTGATAGGGTTTTATTTTCTGGCTGGCAGAGGAAGGATAATCTTCCATCTATAGCATTTTAACATAAAAATAACAAAATTGAGAAAACAGGGGGACATTCCAAACTGTTATTACAATTCTAATTGCCTGACTGCCCTGCTGTCCCTTTGCCTCAGTGACCTGGTCAATGCTGAGAATATTTGTATTGGGATTGAAATTGGGAGGGTCTGATGTTTCCTGATCTGGGTACGTGTTTTGAGCAATTCACTTGTAGTTCAAGAGGTAAATAGTATTTCAGAAGGTCTGCTTTAAGTCATTGTACTTAGTAAATGGTAGTTTATAAAATGTTTGTTGCTGGACAGGTTATTCTAAAGCATGACTTAAGCAGTGTTCAGTTATGAAAGATATTTACCAGATAATTTGAGCACCTCAGCTGCTGTGTTTTGTATGTCTGCTGTGCAAATTTTCCATCTGGCATGTAAAATGTTCTTTATTTCATTAGTTGCCAGCAATCTTTAAGCTTAGTTGTATCTGCTAGATTTGCATGGACTGGACTAACATTAGGCTTTTTCCCCTGTTTTTGTTTGGTTTCTTACATTCACCTACTAACTGGCTTGGCGACTTGTGCTAACAAGGAATTGGTAAATTATCCACTGCTGATGGTAAAGCGTTCGCAGATCCTGAAGTGCTTCGTAGATTGACGTCTTCGGTCAGCTGTGCGTTGGATGAAGCTGCTGCTGCACTGACAAGAATGAGAGCTGAGAGCACCTCAAATGCAGGGCAGACGGACAAGTAAGTAGATGAACTAAGAACTTTTTATTTGTTCTTTGTATTGTAATGCAGTGCATATATGATCAATAAAGTTAAAATAAGTCTGTAGAAAGATTTAGAAAAGAGTATTAACTTTGTCAACTGTACCTAGTGGCATGGCGTATGCTCAATTTAAAAACATCCATTTTGTCGAATTCCTTACATTGAAATCAGTATTTTAAATTTATAACAATTAAGAGAAGTTATTAAATAAAACATGACGAATATATTTAGCAGAGCTGTGTAAAAAATAAATAATTTTTAAACACATAAATGTGTGTTTATTTTATACAATTTATTTTTGCGCCTTTAATGTGCACTGATCTAGTTTTGGTGTTAAGACAAAGTGATAGTAAACTTATGAGTAGTTGACATTGTAAGCTGAAGGAATAAAAGCATGCTTCGTATTTACATACCTAGGATTGCACTTTTTGGCATTACATTCTGCAAATATTGCAGAGTGGCACGGTTTCCCAGTGTATATAAAAGATACACGTTGCCGTACTCTGTTGCAAATTACCTTTACATTTTTCTTAGAGGGCCAGTCACTCCTACAATTTTGGCAAAGTGAATAGAAGACTATAGTGTTGGCTAGAAGTAAAATTTACTTTTAAGAAAAGAAAATATTTTAATGGGTAAATGTGAATTATGCAGTTTTGTGTGTGTGTGTGTGTGTGTGTGTGTGTGTACATACTCCTGTCCCCCTGTGATACATGCAATGATTTGAAAATCCTATATAAATATAATGAAATATAATAAGCCTTATTAGTTTTCTTGTTGTATGTGTAATACAACTGTTGATTTTCTTTATCCATGGTGTTCTTCCTGCCTGCTGCTTTTGCTAAGTCAGAGTCCAGAGGCCTGACTGCTTAGGCATCTTACCTAGACATATAAAGCAAATTGGTTTATATGTTGTTTTCACTGACTAAAAAATCATGGAAAGAAAAGAAGCAGGTAAAAGTTGGGGGTTCTGTATATGTGTGGTTGAAGGCTTTAAGTCACAATTTTTGTATTTGTTCTTTTTGCTTCTTTTTTTTTTTTTTTTGCCTTTTCAGCCGCAGTTTAGCCGAAGCTTGCTCTGAAGGAGATGTAAACGCTGTGCGGAAGTTATTAATTGAAGGTCGAAGTGTTAATGAGCACACAGAAGAAGGGGAATCCCTCCTTTGTCTTGCTTGTTCCGCTGGATATTATGAACTTGCACAGGTAATGGAAAATTTTGTTTAATGTATTATATCCTTTCTAATGGAGAGATTGAGAGCTGGAAGGGGACAAGGACATGTGGTGGACTATCAGGCTTTCCTAAAGTGAACTTGTCATCACTTGGAAAAATAAAAGTTCTAAGAGCATTTATTAAACATGTTTGTTGATACATTTATTTGAAATACTGAGCAGTGTTCTCCCCAGCCCCTTTTAGCTGTGCGCACCACCCAACACTTTTTAGTAGCCATCTTGCTGTGTTTAGGTGGTTACTGATGAGTTGGGTCACAATACAGGGGCTGTCACCTGCCTGCAATTTCTTCCCACCCAGTCAAAAAAAAATTTGGGTTAAACACTGGTAAGTTTTTTTTTTTTTTGTATTTTTTTAAATATATATATATGTATGTATAGTCAATATATTAAAAAACACTTTACAAAGTCCATAATCATATTACGAACTCTCCATTGGGCTTACAATCTACTGTCCCTACATTTATCATTTGTAAACAGCTTTTAAATAGGTTAATAGTGGCTGCAAGATACCATAATCTTACTTGTAGGGCACATACTTCCTATTCATCAACATCTTCCTCATCCTCATCATCCTCCTCCTCTCCCTTGTTACTACCCTCATTTTCCCATTGTAATTTAGGGGAAAATGAGGTAGGAGTAAGTTCCAAAGCATTGAAAGTGAATCCTTTTCTGACAAAGTAAAAACAGTTTCAGTGTTAAACCAAACCTCATTTCTGAGGTTCCTGCTCTTCAAAAGTGGTGGAAAAGGTTAACATTGAAATTGATATCTCTTGCACCCTGGGTTGGCGCTGAAATAATGAACTGCAATAACCATATTTATAAGCAACATAATTCTTTTTTTTTTTTTTTTTTTTTTTTTTTAATCGTATGATGAAAACTGAAGATCCATCTTAATGACAGGATTATATAAAACTAGTTGTTAAGTGCATTTTGTGGGTTGTACGTTTAATCACGTTTTTTGTTATAGGTTCTTTTGGCTATGCATGCAAATGTGGAAGATCGAGGTATTAAAGGAGATATTACTCCTTTGATGGCTGCTGCTAATGGGGGGCATGTTGAAATTGTGAAGCTGCTACTAGCCCATGATGCTGATGTGAACTCCCAATCATCCACAGGTAGACCATTTATATATGTTTGTGTTTTCCTTTTTAAGTTTAGACTTTGAATTTTTCTAAATTGATCCAGGTCTTTCAATCTTGTTTTAATGATTGACATTGTTTTTTCCTTCTTTATTCAGGAAACACAGCACTTACATACGCCTGTGCTGGCGGCTATGTAGATGTTGTTAAGGTGCTGCTGGAATCCGGTGCTAGTATTGAGGACCACAATGAAAATGGTCACACTCCTCTTATGGAAGCAGGAAGTGCTGGTCATGTGGAGGTCGCCAGGGTCCTTCTTGAGAATGGAGCTGGAATTAATACTCATTCCAATGAATTTAAAGAGAGTGCACTTACTTTGGCATGCTATAAAGGTATCTATTTTTCCAGTGTCAATTCATGTTTAAAAAAAGTTTTTGCAGATGGCTCATAAACTATAATTTGCCCTGGTCTCCAGGTGGAATTCCCTTTCATAGCCTAAAAAAACAGCTTCCTAAATTTGGTTTGTTCAGTACAGTTTTTTTCTGTTGGAACCATTTTTTGTGACTTTGTAGTTATGAGATCCCCATCTGTCTCTATATTTATCTGTAAATCTCAGAATGGTAAAACACTGCCAAAATTTAGTGATAAAGTTGGCATTACTATAGAACTTTTGTTTTTGGAGTGCAATGTTATAAATAAAACTACATAGACTATGGAATGGTATATAAATGTATGTATCGATGTCACATATAAACAAGACTTGTCAATAATTTTATATTTTTTCAAATTTATTTTTTAGGGCATTTAGAGATGGTAAGGTTCCTGCTAGAAGCGGGGGCAGACCAGGAGCATAAAACTGATGAGATGCACACTGCCTTAATGGAAGCCTGCATGGTAAGTAATTGAAACCTTTACAATGTCTGCAGCTTTGAGTTTATTTAAAACTGATGTCAAAACAAAAATGACTGGGTACTTGTTTAGTATAACTACAGAATTGCATTATGAGTAATGTAGATGGCACTTGGTTTCCACAATACCAATGATCCTGGAGATGGGTCTGTGACTTGAGTTTTTTACGTTAAGACTTCTACTTTAGTACTCCAATCTTTGTGACTGAAGCGGCATCCTAATATTATCATACAAAAAAGAGATGGGTGCAAAGAAGTACTGTGGGCAGTAGAATGGTCTGTCCTATTTCTTTTTATATCCTAAAACTGATTCATCGGATTTCACGGCGTAAATGAGTTTGTGTTATGCCTTGAGTGATACGAAATCATTGTGTTGTAAACTTTAGCAACTAGGCAGTTTTACACTAATTCTGTTAGGTGAGATGTGAATGATGGTATAAAAGGTATATGTAGCCAAATTGTTGTGTGTAGTTTTGACTTGAGTTTGTTTAGATTGCACTTAAATGTTTAATATTTTCTTTATATGATGAAAGGTATAAAGTTGTTAGTTATGTTATGATACATATTATCCTTGTGTTAATGATTTCATTTTTATATGTCACACAGGATGGCCATGTAGAGGTTGCTAGACTTCTCCTTGACAGTGGAGCGCAGGTGAATATGCCTGCTGATTCTTTTGAGTCTCCTCTGACTTTAGCCGCTTGTGGTGGCCATGTTGAATTGGCAGCTTTGCTAATAGAGAGAGGTGCCAACTTAGAGGAGGTGAATGATGAAGGCTATACACCTCTTATGGAAGCTGCACGAGAAGGACATGAAGAAATGGTTGCACTGTTGCTTGGGCAAGGTAAGCATACCAGCCTGTACGTCTTATTTATTTATATTTACTTTTCTTTGTGCTTTGGTTTACATTTTTCAATCTCTAACAGTTTCCAGTTGTGTTTTGTCAGTTAATGGTAAAATATTGTGACCTTTTGTGGACTTTTCTCTCCTGTTGACAGTATAACAACCTCCTGGCAAAGATTTTAACCTTTCCACTCCATACTTTGCTTCAGCAGTTGCAGCAATAAAAACGTAATGTTTTAAGCGTCATTTGTTGTATGCAAAACAAAAATAATAAGGTTTTATACTCCATTCTGCAAATTACATGGCTGTATTTTAAAAAAATATAGAACTAGCATTTATTTGTGTGACAGAACTTTACACTGGATTTATAGCCTTTCAGATTAAACTAAAAATGTTGTATACATTTGTTTATAGGTGCAAACATCAATGCGCAGACAGAGGAGACTCAAGAGACTGCCCTCACGTTGGCATGCTGTGGAGGTTTTCTGGAGGTAGCGGACTTCCTTATTAAAGCTGGTGCGGATATTGAGCTTGGATGTTCCACTCCACTGATGGAAGCTGCACAAGAAGGTCACTTGGAGTTGGTCAAATATCTGCTTGCAGCTGGTATGTCGCATTTTTCTTTTCATTTTTTTAAGGGTGTTTGTTCTTTAAAGCAGAGCAAAGTATATTTTTTATAGAAATCCTCTGAAAGTTACAAATTCTGCATACATGCAAATGTGTTACCTTTTGTAATATCCATTTGCCACCTTGCCTTTAGGTGTTCATCAGCAAGTGAGGTATGAAAAAAGGGTTCTAAACTTTTTTTTACAGGAAGGACTGCCATTGATCATAGTGTTGATCTCTGGCTGCTGTTACACAACTATAGGAGCATAATGGCATATTGAAAGGGAGGTGCAGCCTCCATGAGCCGTTCAGCCAACAGAGCTAAAGCTAAGAGGACATACAAAAATTCAATTTGCCTACACAGTGTAGAGACGGTTTGGAAAAACCAAAAAGCATGGCATGCATGCACAGTTTAGCTATAATAATGTGATGTATTTATTATATAGTATCTTTAATTTATAGGGTTTTGTTCCTTGTAATTACAATGTCACTTGTTGCTATGTGGGTCTTCCATTACTGTCAGTACTCACTTTTATTCATATTGCTTTTTTGCTATGTTTGTAATAATATAGTTCACTAAAATGGCAGTTTTTATTCTACAGGAGCTAATGTACATGCAACAACTGCAACAGGTGACACAGCTCTGACGTATGCTTGTGAAAATGGGCATACTGATGTGGCAGATGTGCTGCTTCAAGCCGGTGCAGACTTGGTAACTAATTTCCTTTTGAATATTGGTCCATGTAAATAGGCCTGAAATGTGTTCTCTAAATTAATCTACCTTTTTTTTTTTTTTTTTTTTAAAGGAACATGAATCTGAAGGAGGGAGGACCCCCTTGATGAAAGCTGCAAGAGCTGGTCATGTCTGTACTGTTCAGTTCCTCATTAGTAAAGGTACATGTTGATTTATAACTGTACCCACTCATCCCCTATTTGCTATGTTTATATATGTATATATAAAAGTAGCATATATATATGCTACTTTTTTGCTAGTAGCTAATATTAGGTGTCTGAAAAAAGGTATACATTCTTTCTTGGGTGTGTATTGTAATCATAAAATTTTGAGAGAGTTCTTTATGGATAATACAACATGTCTTTCAATGTTTTTGGCAGTCCTGGTGGTTTAAATGTAAAAACATAAAACCATGTTGTGTCTTGTTCAATTGCATGAATAGTGGCTAGAGGTGCAAAATAGGCAACCACTGGAAAAATTGATCTTATGTTACCTAAGATGGAGGTGTCTCGTACCTGCAGTGACATAGATTTTTTTTAGATTTTTAGATTTTTCCCTTTAAACTAGTAACTAAACTTAATTTGAGTTGTCTTGAGTTCAATTAAAGCTTTACGCTTGTCATTTCATGCAAATTGTAGATGTAAGTCTCTGTATTTTGTCTTTTTATATTTAAAAATGCTTTAAAATTAGTGAAATAATTCCTAACATGTAAAAATGTAAGTCTCTGTAAACATTTATTTTGGTCTTGTGTGCTTGAAATGCCCAAAACAGAAAAAAAGAATCCCCTTTGTTTATATACTCTATTTTTTTCTGTCTTAGGTGCAAATGTAAATCGGACAACACTGAACAACGATCACACTGTGTTGTCACTTGCCTGTGCTGGAGGACATTTGGCTGTGGTAGAATTACTTTTGGCCCACGGGGCTGATCCAACGCACAGATTAAAGGTACCTTTTTTACTTCTTTCTTGGATTTTTCCTGTTCTTAGAACATGTTGGACCTGGGTCTTCATTTATTTTCTTTTACTGTAACACTTTTATCTGTGCACACATTAACAAATTTATCTAAAGCAGTTTAGTGTACACCTCTTTGGTAATTTTACATCAGTTTTGCACTTAATGACATATACAGTGAATTTGTTAAACATTTTTGTAAAAAATTTTGTAAAACAATTTTGTGCTGCACGTTAAACTAATGGACTTAATTTGCAATACCTTCCTATACTGTATTTATGCTGATGAGGTTTTTTGTTTTTATGTGCTTTTTGCAGGATGGTTCAACAATGCTAATTGAAGCTGCCAAAGGAGGTCACACCAGTGTGGTTTGCTACCTGTTGGATTATCCCAATAATCTCCTCTCTGCTCCCCCTCCTGATGTTACACAGTTCACCCCACCCTCTCATGACTTGAACCGGGTAATATATTTTTGTTACTATTAAACTAGCACCTAAGTAACTTCTCCTCAATGTTTGCCCAAAACCATAAATGAGTGGAAATGTAAAATTTAAGTGGCTTATTTAAAAGCGAATATTGTCCCGTTCCTCTCTCCTTTATCGACTACCTGCTTTTAATTAAAAATTGCACGTGTTTCTCCTCTTACCCAGCCTCTAACATTGGGATAGTTTTGGCATATAGGGTGGGGGCCAAATACCAAAAGGGGCTAGTGTTACGTTATTAATACTAATGCAAATGTGGGCCTTGCTAGCTAGGACCCCCCACCCCATTTCATCTAGTGTTCGCCTTTGTTTTTACATTGATTCATGTTTTTAGGCACCTCGTGTACCAATGCAGGCACTGCCAATGGTTGTCCCACCCCAGGAGCCAGACAAACCTCCAGCAAGTGTGTCTACAAGCCTTCCTGTCAGAAGTAAAGGTTAGTTGAAGCAATCCTTACCGCTTTATAGTCAAAAATTTGGTTTTCCTGTCCTCCTGCACCTTTTCTGCCAAATGTTATGTTTCCTGCTTAGAGGCAATGTGTCTCTTTAATATTATTGAAATCTAGCCATTAAAATGTTCGATTTATAAATATGTTGGTAGTAGCAATAGTAGTTTGTACAGAATTTGGTTTACATTCAAAATTAAACTTAAAATTTTGTGTATATACTACCAACTAAGTGACCCATTGGCATCTACTTTTGTGACCTCCTTGATAAATTGTCCCTACTTAATTCTTCTTTCCCATGTACATTTTGACATGAAGAGAAGCAATTGTATATCTTACTACCTAAAGTGGCACTATGGCAAAAGCAGAACACATGCAGCGACACACATGGTGTTTTGGTGACTAGCATTACCCAGCAAATTTTGTGCCCCATAAGTTTTATTTATCTCCTCTTGCTTTTTTTTATTTTTTTATTTTATTTCCTGTAGCAACTTATGTTTTGTCATTTAAATTGCATATTGTCTCCTTGTCCAGTTTAGTCTGAGATGGATTTTAAAGGACAGTTATGTATTTTTAAGCAAATATAGCTGCAGTTTGTTTATATTTTGTAAGGTAAGATTAGAAGAGACATGTCATTAAAAGATTATGTGAGATGCCATTTCTTAACTTGTCCTGAATTGCCAGAATGTGAAGGTGATCTTTTGGTTTCACTGGTTTGTCACACACTAGAAACAAGCGTGCAGATAATGGTGTGATAAATTGTGTTGCACTTATCTGAACACCTGAGCTTGCGTACTCATTCTGGGTCAGTGATTCGGAAGGTATTTAAGGCAGAGGATCAGTACACCAAGCAGGATATTTTCGATAGAAATGGCAGCATAGCAAATCTCTATAAATAGTAAATTATATAAATAAAATCAAACTATTATAAGTGCACCTGGAGCGGGAGTTTATGGTTTCCTAAACCATTAATTGTCTGGATAACTAGTTCTGCATATGAAATTAATGATTACTTAGTGTATACAAAGACAAAACTTTTATTTTAGTTTTGGATATTGTTTGGGGAGGATAGTACCCTGGTTAGGTTCTATTGCAGTCCGTTCTGTTTGTCCTGTGAGAGAGACTAGAAAAAAATTTAGGTTGTCACTAGAACAGGAATAGAAGAGAAATCGTTAATGGGCATGGATCTGTTCTCTTTGAAAACCGTTGCCATGGGATTTTCACTTTCTTTCTCTTGTTTCTATGAGACAGGTAGTGAAGGTAAATCACTACAAAGATTAACCACATTGAAATAGATGGGTGAAGGTACCTTCCCAATTTCACTCACAATTTTGTTTTTTTTTTTTTTTTTTTTTTTTTTAATCTCTTAATCTAATAATTTAAACTGACCCAAACCCCTTCTTTAAATTTTCATCATGCGCACCAATTAGTTGACAAAACGAATTTTTAATCCTAATTAATTTAGGATGGCATTAACCAAAAAATATTTTATTTATATTAAATGTTTTATTCTATTTTATCTCCTAACTAAGCATATTTGCCAGGAAAACATCTCAAGATCAAAGCAAAATTGTTCTTTAGTTGCAATTAAACAAAAGGTCCACAAGATTGATCTTGTTTTATGGATTTTGTGTTGTTGTGTGAATGCACAGGCAGATTTGCTTGTTCTGTCTGCATTATGTCTTTTCTTTTAGAATGTTAGTTACTCCTTAGTATACCAGAAAATATTCTGAGTTACATGTGGGTGTGTTATTCATATAGTGGTTGTATGGAAACTTTGTGCATATAATGTGTCCATTAATTAACCACCATACTGTGCACATTGTTTACAGTATCTCCCTCCTTTTTCAACCTCTAGTTAGTAGGTGACTACACAGTGACACCAAAAAGTGGTCAGCTTTTTTTCCCCTATAATTTTTCTTTCGATCTATAAAAAATCTTTGTGTGCTATTATTTTCATCTGTTCACATTCCATTGTATGTCTCAGCCTGTATCCTGTTCAGGTGAGCTTTTATTTTCCTGCTTTTGCCACAGGTTAGTCAGAGCCCCTTACTTCAGTGTTAGCCTATTTACATCATTTTTCAATTTTATATTAAGGAAAATTGCCTTTTTTGTAGAAACAAAATAACATGCTTATACAAGAGGAAAAAAAGGTGTTTGGTAAACTTTTGAGGTACAGAAAACTAAAGTAGGGATTTAAGTGAAAGTTCTAAAGGGCATGGTTGGGTTATTATTCAGAAGGGAATACACCTTTAAGGTTTATTGTATAGTTTTTTTTCTCTCTGACAAATCTCTACTTTAACATACATCTTCCTGTCCAGTAACCCTCCATCAAAGCACTTTTCAAGCGTAGAATGCCAGACAGTGTTTCACATGCATAATTGGAGTAGAGAAAAGCATTATAAAATATTGTGACCCCTTAATTGTTTGTTAACTTTGTGACGTTTTTGTAACACAAATATGGGCACCAAACTTATTTGAAAAGAAGGTCATGGTGTCTAAAATATTTGTAGATGTTCCTATATACGGAGATTTGTGGTTAAACGTCTACTTTAAAGTCCCCCCCCACCCCCCTTAAGGACCATACATTATAGGAAACAAAAAGAAGAACTGGTAGAGTGGTGATGGCTTGTAGTTGTCCAAGAGCATTTGAAAGTAGGGGGCAATTAAGCTATTTTATACTGTTACAAAAGCTCTTCAAACCAAAGCCTTTTCCGTATATCTAGCTTATCTAAAAGTAATTTTGAGGTTAGGTAATTTTTCTTTCTGGCTTATTTAGGGGCTTGATTAAAAAGTTTCTGCTTTGTTTTTCCCCACTGTGGAGTTTTGGTTTTCTCATCCATCTTGTGGTCCTCTTCCTGTTGTAATAAAAATTAGAAATTGTTCAGGCATGGATAACTTTAGGCCTTGGATTTCAACAGCAGAGACCTTGCTATTCTAGAGAATATAAGTACCCATTGGATAGTTTAAATCTGAAACACATATTAGTTTTTGGAGGACTGGCTGGTAAACCTGTGCCCCTCTTATATATTATACAACTGACCTATATTGGTAAGGGATTATGAGGAAAACATTTGTTTTCATGTCCTCTTCAAAGCTGATAAATACAGGTAGCCTGCAGCTTTTGATGCATAAAACTGCTTTAGGAGCTCCAGGAGTTTTTCAAAGAAAGAAAACTACAATTAAAGTGTTATGCTTGTTTTATTTTACTGTCTTGCAATTCCTTGCCAATGTTTCAAAGCCCTGACATTGCTTTACTCACATCACTGGGTGGGGTTTTCTCACTGGGTGGTGGGTATCTCACTGCTTTTTTTCTGATATAGGTTTCATCCGTGGTGTAATAGAAAAGTATTTGAGGTTTTGGGTTGGTTAAAGCTCTTTTAATATGTAGTCTGCCCTGTAAAATCACAATCTTAAGAGACACCTTGCTTTTGAGCCTTGTCCACTTTGACCACTATACCAAAATTTTGTGTAAAATGCTAGACGTCTTGCTTCACATTGCATACTGCTGTAAATAACCCAATTTTGTTCCTCTAATTTTCATTTTATTTTTTTTCTCTAATTTTAAAATGTCTTTTCTTATATAAGCTATACATTTGCAAGTGTGTGGTAGATTTGTGGATGTAGTTTTTATAGTTATCCTCATGTCTAACAGACCGTCATGAGGATACTATTCATTTTGCGCTTCCATTTGGTTCTGAGGGGGTTTCTTTTTCACACAGCTGCTTCTAAGCAGAAGTCCAGTGGCCATGTGCCAGAGAGCAGCCAGGATGCACAGGGATACATCAGCAGTCAGTCTCCAGAGAGCATTGTAGAAGAAGCTCAGGGGAAGCTGACGGAGCTTGAACAGAGGATCAAAGAAGCCATTGAAAAGAATGCACAGTTACAGTCCTTGGAGCTGGCTCATGCAGACCAACTAACTAAAGAGAAGATAGAGGAGTTGAATAAAACCCGTGAAGAACAGATCCAAAAGAAGCAAAAGATACTGGAGGAGCTTCAGAAAGTAGAGCGAGAGTTGCAACTTAAGACCCAACAGCAGCTGAAAAAGCAGTATCTAGAAGTAAAAGCTCAGAGAATTCAGCTCCAGCAGCAGCAACAACAGCAGCAGTCCTGTCAACATCTGGGGTTGCTAACTCCTGTAGGGGTTGGGGAAGAGATCACAGAGGTAGACTATGCCCACTTACAGCAGGTTGACACCATCCTGCTCAAGGAGGACTCTCAGCAGACTGCAGTACCAATGGGCTTCACTCCCATGCAGCCTTTGGCAATGCCTCAAGCTTTGCCTCTGGCAACAGGTACACTATCTCCTGGGCCCATAACTAATCTTGCAGATCTCCAAGGAGTTATTGTGGGACAGCAAGAAATAGGTCAAGCACAACTAACAGGGCTGGGGCAAGGTGTCCTGCCAGAAACACAAGAAGGGTTAATGATAGCCAGTCCTGCCCAGACTCTCACTGACACGCTGGATGACATCATGGCAGGTGGGTATGAGAGTTCAACTAGTTTCATCTGGTTTATTACTTTTTGCTTGTAATTGACAGATATTTGTGTTCTGTTTTTTTTTTTTTTTTTTTTGACACCTTCTGTAAACAAGAATTGATGGGACTATTTTCTCTTTGGTTCACCGAAATAAAAATATTTCAAGGTTTACTTTAAAGAATTAAACATTTCCCCAGTCAAATTATTAAAAGTATTGGGCAATTGAGCAATATTAGATTATTTGTAAATAAAGTGGTCTATGAGGTCCAATTATTTCATCTTTAATAGTGATCTTCAGAGGCCTTTAGATTTTTATTGCCTTCTAATCAGTTTACAAGGCATGCACAAACTCATTTATTAACATTTTTAATAAATGGATCCATTTTGTTACTCTCCTTCCCATTTAAGATGCAGTTTACACTATTGTGTTTCTGCAAATGACAGATGTAACAAGTCACTTGTATGGGTTGACACTTGTACACTTCAAAATATACTAAACTATCCTCACCGTGTCTACCAATATTCAAATTTTTTTTTAAAGTATTTTGGAGGGAGGAAAATAAATTATTTAAACCTGAGTTGGATCCTTATCTTTGCTGTTTGAGACTCAATGACTTTTAAACCATCTTACTCTTCATTAGACAGAAGCAGACATGCTTTCTAGTAGGTTGCACCTAAAATGGAAATAGTTTTTTTGATTTATATCAAGAACAGAACCAGTTGGGACTCCAAAATAGTTTGCAAAACATATTACGTTATATGTTATAGACTTTATTTATACGTAGAGTGACTTTTTTTTTTTTAAACACTTTTTTTTAGCTTTTTTTTTTTTTTAGTGGAATCATACATAACCTGTAATATAAGATGGCTAACCTCTAAATAGGCTGTTACAGCACGCTATTAAGGAAGGTATATCTCACTTGAACATGTCGGTAATTCAGTACTACTGCCCAATTCATTAGAACTGTATATAAATTTATCTGATCCAATACATGTTTCTTGTTTATAGGTCTGTGGTGAATACCTATAGGTTATTAAAAGTTTTTGTTGGTCTCCCAGTTAAAGAAAATTACCAAGCAGGAGGCGGGCTTCAGACTTTTGTAACACAAACGTTTGATTCATGCCCTCAGTCTTGCACTTTTACCCCACCCCACCTTTCTAAATTCCTGTTGTGTTTGGTATAAAAGCACAAATTTACAGAAGAAAGTTGATTTTCCTATTGTAGTTCTGTTATGATGGGCAAATATACAACTAGAAATTTAAAACATTGCACTTCGACCCTTTTCTTGCATAAGACATGTGCAGTGTGTTACCTTCCCTGTCTTCCTCCTAACACGTTTACAATGTTTGTGCTGTAGAAACCTTTCAATACTGCTTTCATTTTCAAACTTGTAGTGCAGATGTGACCGACACAATCTCATTGGGTGTAATGGCACACATTTAATACCCCAAGCGAATGTTAACCAGTGTTTTTGGTTTTCTTTTTGTATTTTTTTAATGCATATATTCATTTTTTATGCTTGCTGCAAATTGTATTACACAGTGCCTATATTGCACCTGCTCCCTCCAAAAAAGGCCTATGTCACCGTTTGGGGACCTCCTTGTCCCAGTGTTCCTCTATTGCTACTAATACCTTCCTTGCAAGGTGTTTTGTTTTCTTTCTTTTTTGGGTCTATATGAAATCTGTACTTAACCAAACAAACCATTAAGCAGGAGTTGAATCTACTTTATTTTTAAGTAGCATGAACTCCAAACACCCTAGTGTCCTTTCAAACATGCATTACCTACTTGTTTACATGCAAGTTAATAACACATTTGGCAGGTCCATTATGCAACCTATTGCACATAAAGTTACAGTACTATATAATGTAAGCACATGTTCAAATTAGATTTTTTTTTTTTCTTTCCTAGTTAAAAGGCTGCATATACATTCGATGGAGGGGGCGAGTGGCACCCTGCTGTGCTGTTCTTCCTTCACCTCTATTGCAGTTGTTCAAGATCCATGAATGACTTTGGGCGACTGATTGACACATGACAGATTCTCGCCTGAATCATATGACGTGTGTGTGTGTCGCTTTAGACCTGCCCCTTAATTATCTTCTGCTTAAGACAGATATTTCCTTAACGTGCTGCTTTTATGTAAACCAAGTAGGTTATCCTTGGAAATTTACTTTTCAGGCTAAGAGCTCACAAAGGATGCACCAGAGGAGACATATACAGAAATCGTGTGATTTACAATAGTTTGGAATCCTGACATACTTGGCCTAAGCCTGTTAAAACTGAGGGATAATTTTCATTATTACAAGCAGCTTTTTTGAAAAGGTGCTTGTGGCAGTCTTAAAAGGTTTGACCCAAGTCAACATTTCTCCTGCTTTTTTACCCCCCACCCCTTCCCCCATTGCTTTTCTTTAAAAAGCCTATCGGTTAGAGAATATTGCTAAAGGGACAGCAAATACTAAGTTTTCAACAGTTATTCAACAGTTTCCAAGTGGTTACTTGCAAATGTTAATTAGTAAAGCACTCTTTTTAATCGTTTCTTACCCAACTAAGTATAGACATTTTATTCAACAGCAGTGAGTGGAAGAACATCGGCAATCTCAAACACTCCTACCCACAGCATTGCTACTTCCATATCCCAACCTCAGACGCCAACTCCAAGTCCCATCATATCTCCTTCAGCCATGCTACCTATATACCCTTCCATAGATATTGATGCACAGGTAAGAATAAATGATAATATATGGCTTTTTGATTTTAAAATAAAATTCTAATATAAACATGTTATGTGACTTGTCCTGACAAAATTTCTATAAATATATAATTTTTAGTTCCATTATTGTTTGTTTTTTTTTTTGTTTTTTGTTTTTTGTTTTTTTTTTGCAGTATATAAAGTAAGGCTGGACATTTCTTTCTAGAGATTGTTCCAATTACATCTTATATACACATATGTTTATAATTATTGCTGGTAAATTTAAATGTTGTATTGCTTTAGAAGAAGTTGTTTTTTTTTTTGGATAACCTATACTTGTGCTAATTTACAGTGGTAGAGCAGAGCATGGAAGTAGCAGTGTAAGGTTACAGTAACTTTATAGCTAAGTATTTTCCGCGCAGGCCTCCATTCAATAAGCTTGAATCTACAGCAATTGGTTCCGAAAATCACACTGACAAAATACATATCTATGTGGCCTTTATACTAATCTAGATAAAATGTAATATTTTTATCAATTTAATACAATTCATAGTTACAGTGGTGGTTATACTGTCTATAATTGTGTGTTAATGGCTTGTTTTGTGCTTTTATGGCAGACTGAAAGTAATCATGACACTGCACTAACACTTGCTTGTGCTGGTGGACATGAGGAGCTTGTGCAGACTTTGTTGGAAAGAGGAGCAAACATTGAGCACAGAGACAAAAAAGGTATGCAATGAATCTTAAAAAAAAGACGGCTCCATTGAATATAGAAATTGCAAACTTAAGAAATCATCTAGAGCTAAACAATCTATGTAACAATCTGAAGACTACAAGGAAAGTAGAGAAAATCTAAAAAGGGAGGTGTGCCAATGTATACCATACCACTATATTTAGTTCTCTAAGACTGCCTTCTCTTACCCCACCCTTTCTGTTTCTCCCTGATGAACCTATTTTTTTCCCACCCTGTACCTTTTTCAACATTTTTTTTCTTATTACACTTTGTGCAAGATTTTCTATTTCAGAGATTATTCAGCTGATCTCTATATTACCAAAATGTTAGCTTTTACAATCTACAAAATCTGTTTCGATAAAAATATTCAGTGAGAAGGAATTGAAATGGATAAAGTACATGCAAAATTATCTAACATCAGCATATTGCTTATTCCTTTCTTCGTCTGTTTAAGGTTTCACACCACTTATCTTGGCTGCAACTGCTGGTCATGTAGGCGTAGTTGAAATCTTGTTGGACAACAATGCTGACATTGAGGCTCAGTCTGAGAGGACCAAAGATACCCCCCTATCACTGGCCTGTTCTGGTGGCAGACAAGAGGTAATTTACTATATATTATAACCTGCTAAGTTTATTTAAAAACTAGTAAATGGTTTCCACATACATTCAGTTTAGGTAACATCTCAGAATGTTAAAAGCACCATAAAGTTAAAATTCCTGCCTCAATAGGGTATAGGGTAAGCCATATAACGATTATCTAATTTATGCTCCCACTTCAGCACTAACAAAAGATTCTGAACATATTTTGAATTTTTTTGTGTATAACTCCAGTCTTAGGATAGCTAGTGATCTGGACTGTTTGAATGAGTATAAGTGAAGCAGTCTTTTCTGTGCTAGTGAATTTTGAGGGATAATGAGATGGGCTGTGGTTTCAAATACACTGTTCCTTGTCAGCTGGGGAATTCTGTCAGTGCACACAGATAAGATAATTGTCAAATGAGATTTTTTTTTTTTGTTTTATTATGGTGTCTGTGCCTTCTGGTATATATAATAAACACTTGAGGGGCACCCTTTAACCACTCCATCCAAAACTAAAAACGTTTTGCTTTGACACTTTAATGAGATATGGTCCAAGGGCTTTGAAGCAGTGACACTTCATCCGTTGTCTATAGGAATTATCATTCCTATTACATGCCTTTTTCACTGAAGAAACTATTTCTTAATATACCTATAACAATGTAAAAATGTATTTTGTCTTTTCTTTTTCAGGTGGTAGAGCTGCTGCTGGCTAGAGGGGCAAATAAGGAGCATAGAAATGTTTCAGACTACACCCCTTTAAGCTTAGCTGCATCTGGTGGTTATGTCAACATTATCAAAATCTTGCTTAATGCGGGTGCGGAAATCAACTCCAGGTGTGTTAACCTACTATACATGCTATTTTGAATATTTGCTGAAGACAAAAAAAAAACATTTTGTCTTTAGTTTGCTGGAATGTGAATGTTCAGGATGGAACAAAAATTCTTTGTAGTAAAATTTTTAATTTAAACATGCGGACATCTTGTAGCTCATGGTGGTCCACCACAGATCTATTTTCATTGCCAAAAACAGGTATATGACTACCTGTTGATAAGCATATAGCCTAACTGCCAGCCTTTGTTTTTTGCATTGGCATAAAAGTGGTTATGTTGTTTTTATATAGCAAACATTTTTGTAAATATTCCACAAAAAAATCTTTATAGCTGAAGTTTCATATTTTTAAACTTAAGACATTTACTGATGTTCCTAACAGAGTTATATCCTCCTTGGGCCCTTTGCTTGCCCCTTTTGTGCACATTTTTTGTGGCTACCACATGCCTGCTAAACATTGGTGGAGCTAGCAAGAATTCATCAAAACAAATAGAAACATGCTAATGAAGGGGAGTATTCTTTTTGTGTTTGTAAAGTTTGACAATCAGTATATGTGATGACAAAACCGCTACAAATGCATGTCTTATAAAACGGGAATATTTTGCATTTCCACCCATTAGGAGATGCATGTAAAGAAGATAAGTGAAAGGTTTATATCGATGTGCCTATTAACATAAAAACATGGACAGCCATGTTTTCACTCTGGTTGTTCCTTTTGTTAATGTCGCTTTCATATCTAATGGTGGTGTGGGAGGCAAAAAACCCATAAAGCACACATTATGTTGGATTTGAACAACTAAAATAAATCTTGCAGATTAACTAAATTAAATGTTGAACTAAATAAATAACATATTTATATCCTATTTGAGTATTTGGACATCTGACCAATGCATTAGGTATATCTTATCTGATTTCGTTACTATTTCACTTGTTAATAAGGTGATTATTACGCTAGTTCCAGATTAAAGAGCTAGAAAGACAAGAATGTGACCACTGGTAAACAAGTTTACCAAAATTTTTTTTTATTATGGATAGCTGAATTTAGTTTACCTTTTGCAAAAGAAAAAAAATTTAATTGTATGCTTGCTAATGTGTTACTCTTTACATTCAGAACTGGTAGTAAATTGGGAATATCTCCTTTGATGTTGGCTGCCATGAATGGTCATACTGCTGCTGTTAAGCTGCTGTTGGACATGGGCTCGGATATCAATGCACAGATAGAAACAAATCGAAACACAGCACTTACACTGGCCTGTTTCCAAGGCAGAACTGAAGTGGTCAGTCTGCTTCTTGACCGAAAAGCTAATGTTGAACACAGAGCAAAGGTAAAGAAATCTATATGAAATTTGTTATGGTTTGACTAGCTTTTGAATACATTCTAGTAATTATCGCTTGTTTTCTGTAACTTTTTCATAAAGTTTTTAGTCATATTCTAAAAACATCTAAAGTTTCTTTTTTACCTGAAGCTAATACACTTGTTCTCCTGGCCAACTTCTTTAACTTCTATGTCTCCTATTCCCACATTGCTTTATTTTACAGACTGGTCTCACCCCCTTAATGGAAGCTGCTTCTGGTGGTTATGCAGAAGTGGGACGGGTTCTTCTTGATAAAGGTGCAGATGTTAATGCTCCACCAGTGCCATCTTCAAGAGATACTGCTCTCACCATCGCAGCTGACAAGGGGCACTACAAGTTCTGTGAGCTTCTAATTAGCAGGTATGTTTTTGAATGTTAAAGTGACTTTCGGTTAAAATGTTCAGGTTAAATAGCAGTACAGGTATTACAGACTATTGTAAAAAAGAAAAAAATCAACATTTGTGTATTTCTTACTGTAATTTTTACTTTTATTTTTTATGACCCTAAACCCAGGGATGCAGATTTTCATTTGGATGTAAAACGAATGTCCCACTTCAACCCTAGGTTTACAGAGTTTTGTACATGCTGTTCCAGTGTTGTTACTTCGTGTTTCAGCTGCATTGATTTTTATTTAAGCTTATGTAAGGCAGTGTGTGTTGACCAGATTTCCTATTACAGGGGAGCTCATATTGATGTACGAAACAAAAAGGGGAACACTCCGCTTTGGCTGGCAGCAAATGGAGGCCATTTAGATGTTGTTCAGCTACTCGTGCAAGCTGGAGCAGATGTTGATGCAGCAGACAATAGAAAAATAACACCCCTCATGGCAGCTTTTAGAAAGGTACTTTTCTTTGTAATGACCTTGTACATGTTTAGTGGTTCCACTGTGCATGCTTTTCAAATATGTATCCGTTTTCTTCCCTTTTTTGAGCTGTTTTTTTTTTTTTTTTCTTTTTTACCTTTGTGTTGTAGGGTCATGTTAAAGTGGTACGTTACCTTGTAAAAGAGGTGAACCAGTTTCCATCAGATTCGGAGTGCATGAGGTATATTGCCACCATTACAGATAAGGTAAATTGATGTGCCTAAATCCTTTAATTGTGCACATTATCATGATTAATACAATATTATATACTTTAGTTGTTTATTTGCAATCTCCTAATTTCATGCTTGGTAAAACGTACCCGTGAGGATTTTTGCCTTGAGGATGGACAGTAGACAAAATGATAAAATACTATTTATTTACAATGTTACAATCTTAGATTGTGGATCTAGTGTGCTTATAAAGGGAAATTGTTTTTCAACGACCTTTAAACAATTGAAAATGATAGCTCTCCTTTTGTATTGAGTAATGCTTCACCACAGAGTGGTTGGTGAGAAATGTACTTGATGTTTCTGTACTTTCAGTGAAAGCTAAAAAACCTAAAAGCTTTTTCCCCCTTAACTTTGTTGTGAATATACAACCAACAGTGAGGAAAAATCACAGCAAATTAAGTGGAATTGCCATTTTAGCTTCCACCAGGACAGCTGTTTCTCTTGGGAAAGATACTATTGTGTTGACTCCAATAAAAGTTTTTAGTTTTTCCATTGATCTTTTCACCGTTGCCACAGTTGGAAAATTGAAAGGGTTGAATCTACCTTGCAGTAACACACAATACTAACATGAAAGAAATTCTCATGCTAAGTATATTTTTTGACTTATAGGTATTTTAAACTGGACAGTTTCCCCAACCCATTTTCTCATACCCCATGTGAATTCTAAAAAGCACACCTACTCAAAAACAAATGTAATGTATAGCTGCATTGTGAAATCACAGGCACTGCTACATCTGAATGCTTTTTTCAGAAGAGTAAGATTTAGGGATTTCATGGCTGTGCTTCTCACTGGAGCTTTCTTGCTGAAGATTCAGATATGAAGAAACAAAACCTTGCCTTTACAAAAGATGGCTGCTTTTACATGTAGACAGGGAGTAGAAAAGGACATCCAATTTCATTAACAGAGATCTACCATAGGGAGACTGCTTCTGTTGGTTGTTTGTCTTCTAGCATAAACACAATATAGTACTTTGTAAATAAATGTAAAACACTGCAAAATATATTTGGTACCTTTAAATACATGCTCATGACCACAATATGCAGATGTGTTCCTGGCAATTCATACAACCAAAACACTTATTTTGAGTCTAATTCATGGCTTGTTTTTTTGGGTTATAACAATTGAGGTATGTACATTTTGGCATCTCTAATACATGTTTTTTGTTTTTTTTTTAGTTGGGATGCATTTTTGCTTGCTGTAAACAAAGCACCATCTAGTGGCTATGAAAGATCCACATCTGTAGAAAATGAATCACAAGTGTGGCTACAGTGATTTACAGAGTGGAGGCCACACAGAATTTTTAAAGGATTCTGTATCTCTGATGTTAAAACATTTGTACTGAAAAAAGGTCATTTCTGTGAAACTAGTAAATATTGCCATTAAAACTATAAATTGGACTTTCTGGAGTTTTCCCTATAATAGTCCTATTCCCCCTAGCATGTTATTTTACCAGACACAAATCACAGAAGTGGCCAAATCAAACCACAAATATTTGGTCAGTTAAAGCGATCTATTATTTGTGAGTATTTAGTTGTTCAGCTGAAATGTGTTTTTTTTTTTTTTTCTCTCTCTCTCTTAGCATTGCATGTTTTCTACTTCTAATCAGAAAACCCCTGGGGCATTTAGTGTAGTGAATTGAAATAGTCTGATTTGTAATGTATTTATTACAACTTAGGAAATGTTGAAGAAGTGCCACCTCTGTATGGAGTCAATTGTACAAGCCAAAGACAGACAGGCAGCTGAAGCTAACAAGAATGCTAGTATCCTTTTGGAGGAGCTGGATTTAGAAAAGGTAATTCACCCTTTTGGGAAATGTACTTTCAACATATGCCTAATTATACCAATACTCCTAAATGATTATTTTTTTTTTTTCCCCCTTTACTTCTCTTTCCATTTTTGAATTGTATCACCTAGCTACGAGAAGAAAGCAGAAGGTTAGCTTTGGCTGCAAAGCGAGAGAAAAGGAAGGAGAAGCGGCGAAAGAAGAAAGAGGAGCAGAGGAGAAAACTAGAGGAAATTGAAGCTAAAAATAAAGAAAACTTTGAGCTTCAAGCTGCTCTTGAGAAGGAAAAGCAGAAGGTTGAAGGTAACCCTGTTTTGTCAAGTAAATTTTCTTATATATTCATTTGGGAACCTCATTTTTCTGTGTAACCGTATACTATCATTTATTTTAAAAGGATCACTTATCTAAATGTATTGCTAGAAAAAGAACGTATTGCAAAATGCATCATTTTTTGCAACAGATATAAAATGCTAGAACACTTTTTTAATGTACAAAATGCAGAAGGTGATCCAGCAAATGAACACCTTTTTGTTTTCTTTTTTTTGTTTTCTTCTTTTGTTCTAATATTTACTGTATGCATACCTTATAAAGGCAAAACAGATCTAAATTTTTATTAGTACTCCTGCTTTCTTTAAACCTATGTTCATAGTTGTGGATGTCACTTACTTTAAAAGTCTTTTTCTCTAGATGAGCCCCCAGTTGTAACAGAACCACCAAGTGCAACCACCACGACCACTATTGGCATATCTTATACATGGACCACTCTAGCGGGCTCACATGGGAAGAGAAACAATACTATTACCACAAGCAGCACGAAGCGGAAAAGCAGAAAGAACAAAATTGCTGAAAATGTGCAGATTATATTTGAAGACCAACTTCCTATTTCATATGGGCAGCAGGAAAAGTTAAACGGAGAGTCTAAAAGTAGTAGTACCAGTGAAAGTGGAGACAGTGACAACATGAGGATCTCGAGCTGCAGTGATGAGAGCAGCAACAGCAGCAGCAATAAGAGTGACAATCATTCTGCCGCCAATGACAGCAGTCTGCAGAGCAAAAAGAAACCATCCGTGCTAGTCTCTTCTCCGAAAGAAGAAAGAAAAATGTCCTCTAAAACCTCAGTAAAGTGAGTATTCTTTTTATATAGTTCAGTTTATTTTTTTTTTTTGCATGTATACTATGTTTATATAATTTTGTGCAAAGTAAGATTTTTAGTAGCGGTTTTTTGTTTCAGTTTTGTGTTGTTTTTTTTTTACTGTGACCAAACGTAAACTGTAACATTAGCCCGCAGTGCTGTGCTTTGTTGAGGCCTACTCTATAATATGCTGTTAGTTAGTTTGTAGTGCAAACAAAAACCTTTAACTCTGTGAATCTCTTGTAGGTTACCCGAATCTGTTGTTGAGACAGCAGGAAATTCGTTATCTACAAGCACTAAGACTGGGCCTTCTCCGCTCTCATCTCCAAATGGAAAATTGACAATAGCCAGTCCTAAAAGAGGGCAAAAGAGGGAGGAAGGCTGGAAAGAGGTGGTCAGAAGGTGAGTTCAAATAACATTGTGTTCTAGTAATAACCTTAAATGATTTTGCTTGTTGGCATTTCATTTGAAATGTCATTTTAGCCATTCCTTTATACTATTTTTATGATTTTTTTTTTCACCTATATTTTTCTACATGTGTGATATAAAAATATTCAGAGCAGCAAATATACCAATATTCTCTGATACATTGTTTTTTTGTTTTTGCAATTTATTGTTTAGTATGCAATTCTTAAAAAGAGACGTTTAAGGGGGGATATGATCACCCTGTATAAATATTTAAACTGTCTATATAGAAAACTCTCTTCCCAATTATTTACTTTGAGATCATTACAAAGAAGAGGGCACTCTTTGTGTCTGGAGGAAAAGAAGTCTAAGCTCCGGTCTTTTTTTCAACCTAACCTACTATGTAACTATGTAACAACTATTGTGACAGTTAGTCCTGTTTAGGCTTAATATCAGAATTTAGTTGCATTTTAGTTTGAAAACCTATCCAGGTATGTCCCCTTACACCCTTGTCGGTACTGCTGGCAACAGACAGTGCCTTGTTTCCAGTGTTGCTATAAGTTGTTGGAAAGGAGTTGGAGATTTTCTTAATTTTTTTTTTGTGTTGTATAATTTTGAACTGTCTCATGTAAGATTGTTTTTCTTTTCTAGGTCCAAAAAAGTATCTGTACCATCCACGGTCATTTCACGGGTTATTGGTAGGGGAGGCTGTAATATCAATGCCATCCGAGAGTTCACAGGAGCACATATTGACATAGATAAACAGAAGGACAAAACTGGTGACAGAATCATAACTATCAGGTAAACTTCAGCTAAACTTTAAGACCAGTGTAACAGCGGATGTGGTATATAGGTCTACAAGCAGTAAACTAAAGTGAAACCTGTGAGGGAGTCACACTGTAAAAACCCCTAAATATATTGACGTTCTACTTTTTTTTTTTTTTCTCTTCCTTTTCCAACTACACTGAACTGGGTGTAGGATGCCTGGATATTCTAGGTTTTCCTTGAACACAAAAGGGACCTGCCTGGTTACAAAGATTTAGATTTTTTGCAGAACTGTTTGTTTCATATTCCTTAATTTTTGATCTGTTTACCAGCCCTTGGAAATTTGATGTTATTTCTTTACATTACAAATTAACATTAAAATTGTGTACGAGTGTACAATGTTTTTGCTACTGCATAACTTTTATTGAAAGTAATACTTCGTTGATGATAAATTAGCTTTTTTCCCTGCAGGGGAGGAACAGAATCCACCAGACAAGCCACACATCTTATTAATGCACTTATTAAGGATCCCGATAAAGAAATCGATGAACTTATCCCAAAGAATCGCTTAAAAACCTCTGCAAATTCAAAAGCAGCACCTTCGACCTCTGCAGCAGTAACGTCTGCTAATAGCTCAGTTTTGGGAATTAAAGTTACCCCCGTCACAGTTTCGTCATCACAAGCTGCCTCTGCCCTCACTGTGCCAGCCATTTCTCAAGCATCTTCTCACAAACCCATGAAAAATCCAGTGAATAATGTGCGACCAGGATTTCCAGTCTCTTTACCTTTGGCTTACCCTCCTCCACAGTTTGCTCATGCTTTACTTGCTGCTCAGACTTTCCAGCAAATCCGTCCTCCACGGTTACCTATGACACACTTTGGAGGGCCTTTCCCCCCTGCCCAATCCACTTGGGGCCCGTTTCCAGTCAGGCCTCTAAGCCCTGCACGAGCTACCAACTCTCCTAAATCTCACGTGATGCCTCGCCATGCTAATCAGAACATGAGCAGTCCTCAGGTGATCCCTGGAGCCCCTTCATCTACTAGCCCAACAGCTACCACAAACTCTACGGCCTCTGTGCCTGCCTCATCTACAAATGGGAGCCTCAGTTCACCTTCAGTCAGGAGACAACTTTTTGTCACAGTTGTTAAAACATCTAATGCTACTACAACCACAATTACCACAAATGCAAGCAACCACATCACCACACCAACAGCCTCCACCTGCCCTGTTCCCACTGCCAAAGAACATCATACTACATCTTCACCTTCATCTCCCTCCCCACCTTCCTTGCCTGGAGGAGGTTCTAGAAACAGTCCCTCTGATTGCCTGACATGCTCTCCAAACAAAGGGACCTCACTTTCCAGTGATCAGGACTTGGGCAACCAACCTGTCATGGAGATGACTAGCTCAGGCAGCAGTAAGCAAGGGAGCTCTACCTCTGGGAGTAACACAGCGCACACCACACATCAGCATCCTCCAACATCTGTTTCACAGGATTCCAGATCTACACTAATGCAGACCCAAGTTCCCCCTCCTCAAGATCCCAGAATGGCCCCTTCCCACAACATGGCTGTCAGTGGTCCTACTCACCAGCCTTCACCCATTCCTTCTAACATCCCAACATCATATAACTTGTCCCACTCCTCTATTGCATCTACTCCATCTGCTGCTAAAATTGAATCCTCTGCTGTAAGGCCTCCCTTACATGGAACAAACCCTGCTCACAAGAGCCAAGTTCCTGTACAGAATTCGTCTTTATCAGGGCTTGGTCCTCATTCAAATATTAAACGACCCCAAAGTGTACCTTCGGGCCCACATCCCTCCAGTTTAAGTACGCAAAGTTCTGGTCAGAATTCCGGTCACTCTTCAAGTAAACCTATGGCCCCAAACTTCAGTTCTGCTCTGCCCTTCAGTCCCTTTAGCACACTTTTTGAAAACAGTCCCAATCCCCCCCATAACTTCTGGGGGGGTTCTATGGTCTCATCTGCATCTGCCTCAGACTCCATGCTGTCTGCACAGCAGTCATATTTGCCAAATCCAGAGTCAATGCTTCCATCTGATACTTCCAAAGCACCAGGTTTCAGGCCACCAATGCAAAGACCAACTCCAAGTCAGTCAGGTAAGTTTTGATAGTTCAGAAAATACTTGGGCTTTCATTTTGGGTCACAATGTTTGCTCCTATAATGTTGTGTATACTGTTAGTTTGAGTAAAAATGTATCCTTTCATTTGGAAGGCATAAAATAGTCTGATCTAGTAATAGTATTAGCAGCTCATTAAAGATACCTATGATTTTTTCTTAAGGTTGTGTGAATATGGATTCATCTTACACATCTGTGGCATCATCCACTACTCATTTGGGTACCTTTGCCTCTAATATCTCTGGAGGTCAGATGTATGCACCAGGAGGTGCACCTGCAGCTGCTAATTTCAACAGACAACATTTCTCTCCTCTTAGTTTATTGACCCCGTGTTCATCAGCATCAAGTGGTAAGGAGAGATAGATGTATGCCCTTTGTTGGTGTGAGAATTGCAGTCCCTAAAGAGCACTGTTGTGGGAGTAGTTTTCTAGTAACTGTGTCACATAATACACATAAGTGCTGGTCTTTTACATATTACTTTTTTTTTTATTTTATTTTTTTTTAACATGAACATGATTTTTTATTATGAAGTTATAAGGTATTGCACATCAAACTATCCAGTAAAAGTAGCACAGGAGTTTGACAAACTTTTAATATTGATATAAGAATTTTATATGAATGTTTCTTAATGGGGGTCACTGTCAATCTTTTATTTTTAGCATATATATGGTGACTGCAGAGGCCAACAAAGCTTCTCATTACAGTCACACACACCTTACTGATTTTTTGCATTTCTGGATTTGTGACTCAAACATGCATGTGATATTCATAGATGTAGATAAATATGTTGACTTCTTTGTTCCCTGTATACACATTTCTGTGGGGCAGGTATGAATGTTCTTTACAATTGCTGAGATCCAGTTCAGTATTGACCCATTCTGTGTCTGCACTACAATCTGCTTTTAATATAGTTAAATACAAGCTATGACTGAAATGTATTTGTCATGTGTAGTTTTCACTGATTCCTTATAATCATTCATATCCTTCAGAAGAATTTGTCATTTTGGCAGAATTAATCATTGTAATATAGCAAAACGTGTGTTCTTATGCATGTCATTATAGCTTATTATTTGATTGTTAAAATAAGTTCTTCAGAAACTATCATTCTGTTTACGACCACAATAAATTGTGCCAAGGTAATTGACTTCAGTGATTTTAAGCTACTTGGAGGGCACCTCATGTTCTTTGCTTTAAGGCAGAGTTGAGAAGTAGGTCTCTTCCTACAGGGTCAGAGACTGAATATTGTTCTGTTCAAGTTCCACACAAGAGCACTACTTTCTCAGGTATCACAATAAAGTTAGTGATCACCAGCTAGCATCCTATATGCTGTAAATGGTAGTTGTCAGCTGTGCCTTGCCCTAAACCACCCCCACCTCAAATTTTCTTTTTCTTTTTTTTTTAAATACTGTTTTCATAAAATGATGAAAACCTTATGTATTTTCTAAGAATATTGAAGAGAAAAAAGTTACTGCTTTGAATCTTACATGCTTTCTTTTTTTCTTCCCTAGATTCTACAGCCCAGGCTGTGTCTACTGGTGTTCGAACACAGTCTCCTTCTCCTTCAGGAGTTCCCATGGTGTCTGAGAAACCCAATTCGGTGTCTCATGACAGGAAAGTCCCAGTACCAATCGGAACTGAGCGTTCTGCACGTATACGGCAAACTGGGACATCTACCCCTTCTGTAATTGGGAATAACTTGGCAACTTCTGTAGGACACAGTGGAATCTGGTCTTTTGAAGGGATGGGAGGCAGTCAAGGTAAGTAAGACCTGCAAATCCTAATTTGTGTATCCCTAGCCTTTCGGGTGCTGTACTGCACTAATAGCACTTTAAAAAAAAAAAAAAAAAAAAGAACGCTTTAACTTAACTTTAACTTTTTATTAAAAAAAATAGTTTCCAGGGTTTTTTTTTCCCACCGGGAGAAGGGGGAGGGGGCAGTCAGCTATACCCAGGTGGTCTAAAAGTGGGCAAGATAATATTTATCAAGTACTCACAGTTGCTTGTGTGAAATTGTGGTATCCTGTAACTCAGCGGTCCCCAACCTTTTTGGCCCCAGGGACCGGTTTCACGGAAGGAAATTTCTCTG